>NC_041221.1:40024982-40025498 GCF_002837175.3 Physeter macrocephalus | reverse complement strand
AGCAGAAAAAAGAAAAAAAAGAATGAAAAGAACTGAGGACAGTCTCAGAGACCTCTGGGACAACATTAAACACACCAACATTCGAATTATAGGGGTCCCAGAAGAAGAAGAGAAAAAGAAAGGGACTGAGAAAATATTTGAAGAGGTTATAGTTGAAAACATCCCTAATATGGAAAAGGAAATAGTTAATCAAGTCCAGGAAGCACAGAGAGTCCCATATAGGATAAATCCAAGGAGAAACATGCCAAGACACATATTAATCAAACTGTCAAAAAAAATACAAAGAAAACATATTAAAAGCAGCAAGGGAAAAACAACAAATAACACACAAGGGAATCCCCATAAGGTTAACATCTGATCTTTCAGTAGAAACTGCAGGCCAGAAGGGAGTGGCAGGACATATTTAAAGTGATGGACGAGAAAAACCTACAACCAAGATTACTCTACCCAGCAAGGATCTCATTCAGATTTCATGGAGAAATTAAAACCTTTACAGACAAGCAAAAGCTAAGAGAC
>NC_041221.1:40023074-40024000 GCF_002837175.3 Physeter macrocephalus | reverse complement strand
CTAACAATACACTACTTAATAACGAAGTGATCACTGAAGAAATCAAAGAGGAAATCAAAAAATACCTAGAAACAAATGACAATGGAGACATGACAACCCTAAACCTATGGGATGCAGCAAAAGCAGTTCTAAGAGGGAAGTTTATAGCAATACAATCCTACCTTAAGAAACAGAAAACATCTCAAATAAACAAGTTAACCTTGCACCTAAAGGAATTAGAGAAAGAGGAACTAAAAAACCCTAAAGTTAGCCGAAGAAAAGAAATCATGAAGATCAGATCAGAAATAAATGAAAAAGAAATGAAGGAAACGACAGCAGAGATCAATAAAAAAAAAGCTGGTTCTTTGAGAAGGTAAACAAAATTGATAAACCATTATCCAGACTCATCAAGAAAAAAAGGGAGAAGCAACTCTATGCCAATAAAATGGACAACCTGGAAGAAATGGACAAATTCATAGAAATGCACAACATGCCGAGACTGAACCAGGAGGTAATAGAAAATATGAACAGACCAATCATAAGCACTGAAACTGAGACTGTGATTAAAAATCTTCTAACAAACAAAAGCCCAGGACCAGATGGCTTCACAGGCGAATTCTATCAAACATTTAGAGAAGAGCTAACACCTACCTTCTCAAACTCTTCCAAAAGATAGCAGAGGGAGAAACACTCCAAACTCATTCTATAAGGCCACCATCACCCCGATACCAAAACCAGACCCAGATGTCATAAAGAAAGAAAACTACAGGCCAATATTACTGATGAACATAGTTGCAAAAATCCTCAACAAAATATTAGCAAACAGAATCCAACAGCACATTAAAAGGATCATACACCATGATCAAGTGGGGTTTATTCCAGGAATGCAAGGATTCCTCAATATATGCAAATCAATCAACGTGATACACCATATTAACAAACTGAAG
>NC_041221.1:40022385-40022879 GCF_002837175.3 Physeter macrocephalus | reverse complement strand
TTTGGAAGTTTTAGCCACAGCAATCAGAGAAGAAAAAGAAATAAAAGGAATCCAAATCGGAAAAGAAGAAGTAAAGCTGTCACTGTTTGCAGATGACATGATACTATACATAGAGAATCCCAAAGATGCTACCAGAAAACTACTAGAGCTAATCAATGAATTCGGTAAAGTAGCAGGATACAAAATTAATGCACAGAAATCTCTGGCATTCCTATACACTAATTATGAAAAATCTGAAAATGAAATTAAGAAAACTCTCCCATTTACCATGGCAACAAAATGAATAAAATATCTAGGAATAAACCTACCTAAGGAGAAAAAAGACCTTTATTCAGAAAATTATAAGACACTAATGAAAGAAATTAAAGATGATACAAATAGATGGAGAGATATACCATGTTCTTGGATTGGAAGAATCAACATTGTGAAAATGACTATACTACCCAAAGCAATCTACAGGTTCAATGCAATCCCTATCAAACTACCACTGGCAT
>NC_041221.1:40015572-40022295 GCF_002837175.3 Physeter macrocephalus | reverse complement strand
ACTACTCAAAGCAATCTACAGATTCAATGCAATCCCTATCAAACTACCAATGGCATTTTTTACAGAACTAGAACAAAAAATTTCACAATTTGTATGGAAACACAAAAGACCTCAAAGAGCAAAAGCAATCTTGAGAAAGAAAAATGGAGCTGGAGGAATCAGGTTCCCAGACTTCAGACTTTACTACAAAGTTACAGTAATCAAGACTGTATGGTACTGGCACAAAAACTGAAATATAGATCAATGGAACAGGATAGAAAGCCCAGAGATAAACCCACGCACCTGTGGTCACCTTATCTTTGATAAAGGAGGCAAGAATATACAGTGGAGAAAAGACAGCCTCTTCAATAAGTGGTGCTGGGAAAACTGGACAGGTACATGTAAAAGTATGAGATTAGAACACTCCCTAACATCATACACAAGAATAAGCTCAAAATGGATTACAGATCTAAATGTGAGGCCAGAAACTATCAAACTCTTAGAGGAAAACATAGGCAGAACACTCTATGACATAAATCACAGCAAGATCCCTTTTGACCCTCCTCCTAGAGAAATGGAAAGAGAAACAGAAATAAACAAATGGGACCTAATGAAACTTAAAAGCTTTTGCACAGCAAAGGAAACCATAAACAAGACCAAAAGACAACCCTCAGAATGGGAGAAAATATTTGCAAATGGAGCAACTGACAAAGGATTAATCTCCAAATTTACAAGCAGCTCATGCAGCTCAATAAGAAAAAAACAAACAACCCAATCCAAAAATGGGCAGAAGACCTAAATAGACATTTCTCCAAAGAAGATATACAGATTGCCAACAAACACATGAAAGAAATGCTCAAAATCATTAATCATTAGAGAAATGCAAATCGAAACTACAATGAGATATGTCACACTGGTCAGAATGGCCGTCATCAAAAAATCTAGAAACCATAAATGCTGGAGAGGGTGTGGAGAAAAGGGAACCCTCTTGCACTGCTGGTGGGAATGGAAATTGATACAGCCACTATGGAGAACAGTATGGAGGTTCCTTAAAAAACTACAAATAGAACTACCATACGACCCCGCAATCCCACTACTGGGCATATACCCTGAGAAAACCATAATTCAAATAGAGTCATGTACCAAAATGTTCATTGCAGCTCTATTTACGATAGCCAGGACATGGAAGCAACCTAAGTGTCCATCAACAGATGGATGGATAAAGAAGATGTGGCACATATATACAATATACAATGGGATAGCCATAAAAAGAAACGAAATTGAGTTATTTGAAGTGAGGTGGATGGACCTGGAATCTGTCATACAGAGTGAAGTAAGTGAGAAGGAGAACAACAAATACCGTATGCTAACACATATATATGGAATCTAAGAAAAAAAAATGTCATGTAGAGCCTAGAGGTAGGATGGGAATAAAGACACAGACCTACTAGAGAATGGACTTGAGGATATGGGGAGGGGGAATGGTAAGCTGTGACAAAGTGAGAGAATGGCACATATATACACTACCAAATGTAAAATAGATAGCTAGGGATTAAAGTCCTAAATGTGAGACTGGATAGTATAAAACTGTTACAGGAAAACATAGGCAGAACACTCTTTGATGTCAATCACAGCAATATGTTTTTGGATTTGTCTCCTAGAATAATAAATAAAAACAAAATAAACAAATGGGACCTAATTAACTGTAAAAGCTTTTGCACAGCAAAGGAAACCATAAACGAAATGAAAAGACAACTTACAGAATGGGAGAAAATATTTGCAAATGATGTGACCAACAGGGGATTAATCTCCAAGGTATAGAAACAGCTCATACAGCTCAATATCACAATAACAAAAAAAAAAAAAATCAAAAAATGGGCAGAAGATCTAAATAGACATTTCTCCAAAGAAGACATACAGATGGCCAAAAGGCAGATGAAATGATGTTCATCATTACTAATTATTAGAGAAATACAAATCAAAACTACAATGAGATATTACCTAACACTGGTCAGAAAGGCCATCATCAAAAAGTCTACAAATAATAAATGCTGGAGAGGGTGTGAAGAAAAAAGAACCTTCCTAAACTGTTGGTGGGAATGTAAATTGGCTCAGCCACTATGGAGAGCAGTATGGAGGTTCCTTAAAAAAACTTAAAATAGAACTACCATATAATCCTGTAATCACACTTCTGAGCATATATCTGTAGAAAACCATAATTTGAAAAGATACATGCACCCCAATGTTCATTGTAGCACTATTTACAACAGCCAAGACATGGAAGCAACCTAAATGTCCATCAACAGATGAATGGATAAAGATGTGGTATATTTATACAAATATTACTATTAATATAGTATATAATAGTATAATATATTACTCAGCCATAAAAAAAATGAAATAATGTCATTTGCAGCAACATGGATGGATCTAGAGATCATCATACTAAGAGAACCCAGACAAAGAAAGAAAAATATCATATGATATCACTTATATGTGGAATCTAAAAAAAAAATGTTACAAATGAATTTATATGCAAAATAGAAAGAGACCCACAGACATAGAAAACAAACTTTTGGTTTCCAAAGGGGAAAGGTTCTGGGGGAGGGATAAATTAGGAGTTTGGGATTAACAGATACACACTACTATATATAAAATAAATAACCAACAAGGACCTACTGTGTAGCACAGGGAACTATACTCAATATTTTGTAATAACTTATAAGGGGAAAGGATCTGAAACAATACACACACACACATACATATATATATATAACTGAATCACTTTGCTGTACAGTGAAAACAACAAAAGCCAGAGTATCCACCACTCAGCACCATCAAAATAAATGAGATTGTCATAATTACATTAATTTTTTAAAAGAATTAATATAGTACATTTATATTTGAAGGCCCACCTCCCTCCCCACTTTATTTCCCACATTCTTGATCATTTTCTCTCCCCGGAGGGAACCACTACACTAAACTTGATATACATTATTACCCTGTGTTTTCAGCACATTTAGTATAATACTGAAGGGGTTCAGGACACTACCCTAAAATATGGCACCTTGGTATACTGGATTTTTTTTTTTTTTTTTTTTTTGGTGGTACGCGGGCCTCTCACTGTTGTGGCCTCTCCTGTTGCGGAGCACAGGCTCTGGATGCACAGGCTCAGAAGCCATGGCTCACGGGCCCAGCCGTTCCGCAGAAAGTGGGATCTTCCCAGACCGGGGCACAAACCCGTGTCCCCTGCATTGGCAGGTGGACTCTCAACCACTGTGCCACCAGGGAAGCCTATACTGGATATTTTAAGCAGGAGTATGAGAGAACAGCAGAAGCAAGAAGGTCACTCTGACCTTCTGCCCATTTCTTCTGAAACAGGTCATAAAACCATCATGCGAGCCCTCGCAATACCCAGAAGAAAGGAGCATCCTTATCTCTAAAGACACAGGGACATGGGTAGAATTCGAACAAACAGACCTTGCTAAGATTCCCCCAGCTTAATATATTTACCTCACATTTCTAAACAACTGCCCACTCTTCATCAAACCTAGCATAAAAATACTCAGGTCTAACTGTTTCTTTGGGTCCTCATTTCCTTATGAAGTCTTCCATGTCACATACAATTAAGATTAAATAAATTTTCAGACCCAGCCAGGGACCCTAAGAGGATCAGGAAAACTTCTCTTTTCCTACCATATTATCTATAAACAGTATATAAACAATGTTATTATTCTGTATTTTAATTCTTTATATACTTTAAAGGTCATGTTGAAACTGCTGTTTAAGAACAATACATCTTGTGATTTACCACTCTTGGTACATTTCACTCTGGTTCATGAAATTTAACTATGTTAAATATTCCAGTCTGAAAAAAACGGAGTTTAAAAAATACTTTCCAATATCTGGCATTTATATTACATGTAGAAATCAAATGAGTGACTTAAAAGGTATGCAGAGGCAGATAAAAGTTATTGAAAGTATGACAATTTTAAGGATCTTATCTTATTGGTTAAGAGTTAGAATATTTTTTGAAGATAGACTGAAACACTAAACATGTGTATTTTGGTATAGACAGTGACCACATAAAAATTCAGTATAGATGATAAAATGGAATACTAAAATATATCAATTTACCCCTTTATCAGTAAAACAAGTTGGAAAGAAAGAATAGGATAAAGAGCAGACTAAATAAATATATGAAAAATGAAAACTGGAAATTTAAACTCAAGCATACTAATAATTGCACTAAATATAAATGGAAAAAGCACTCCTAATAAAACACAGATATTTTCACCCATATATTTTTCCCATTCATCCAACCATTTTTATATTTATTATTTTTTTGAATTTTTGAATTTTATTTTATTTTTATACAGCAGGTTCTTATTAGTTATCCATTTTATACATATTAGTGTATAAATGTCAATCCCAATCTCCCAATTCATCACACCACCACCTCCCCTGCCACTTTCCCCCCTTTAGTGTCCATACGTTTGTTCTCTACATCTGTGTCTCTATCTCTGCCCTGCAAATCAGTTCATCTGTACCATTTTTCTAGGTTCCACATATTTGCGTTAATATACGATATTTATTTTTCTCTTTCTGACTTACTTCACTCTGTATGACAGTCTCTAGATCCATCCACGTCTCTACAAACAATCTAATTTCATTCCTTTTTTAGGGCTGAGTAATATTCCATTGTATATACGTACCACTACTTTATCCATTCATCTGTCTATGGGTATTTAGGTTGCTTCCATTACCTGGCTATTGTAAATAGTGCTGCAATGAATACTGGGGCGAGCGAGTCTTTTTGAATTATGGTTTCTCTGGGTATATGCCCAGTAGCGGGATTGCTGGGTCATATGGTAATTCTATTTTTAGTTTTCTAAGGAACCTCCATACTGTTCTCCAGAGTGGCTGTATCAATTTACATTCCCACCAGAGGTGCACGAGGGATCCCTTTTCTCCACACCCTCTCCAGCATTTGTTGTTTGTAGATTTTCTGATGATGCCCATTCTAACTGGTATGAAGTGATACCTCATTGTAGTTTTGATTTGCATTTCTCTAATATTAAGTGGTGTTGAGCAGCTTTTCATGTGCTTCTTGGCCATCTGTATGTCTTCTTTGGAGAAATGTCTATTTAGGTTTTCTGTCCATTTTTTGATTAGGTTGTTTGTTTTTTTAATACTGAGCTGCACGCACTGTTTATATATTTTGGAGATTAATCCTTTGTCTGTTGATTCATTTGCAAATATTTTCTCCCATTCTGAGGATTGTTTTTCCTCTTGTTTATGGTTTCCTTTGCTGTGCAAAAGCTTTTAAGATTAATTAGGTCCCATTTGTTTATTTTTGTTTTTATTCCCATTACTCTAGGAGGTGGAAGTAGAGCATAGGTGCGTGGGTTAATCTCTGGGCTTTCTATTCTGCTCCATTGATCTATATTTTGTTTTTGTGCCAGTACCATATTGTCTTGATTACTGTAGCATATAGTAATATATTTGTAGTATAGTAGTAACTATTTGTAGTAACTATTTGTAGTATAGTCTGAAGACAGGGAGTCTGATTCTTCCAGCTCTGTTTTTTTCCCCTCAAGACCACTTTGGCTATTCAGGGTCTTTTGTGTCTCCATACAAATTTTAAGATTTTTTGTTCTAGTTCTGTAAAAAATGCCATTGGTAATTTGTTAGGGGTTGCATTGAATCTGTACATTGCTTTGTGTAGTATAGTCATTTTCACAATGTTGATTCTTCCAATCCCAGAACATGGTAGATCTCTTCATCTATTTGTATCATCTTTAATTTCTTTCATCAGTGTCTTATAGTTTTCTGCATACAGGTCTTTTGTCTCCCTAGGTAGGTTTATTCCTAGGTATTTTATTCTTTTTATAACAATGGTAAAAGGGAATGTTTCCTTAATTTCTCTTTCAGATTTTTCATCATTAGTGTATAGGAATGCCAGAGATTTCTGTGCATTAATTTTGTATCCTGCAACTTTACCAAATTCATTGATTAGCTCTGGAAGTTTTCTGGTGGCATCTTTAGGCTTCTCTACGTATAGTATCAGTGACAGTTTTACTTCTTTTCCAATCTGGATTCCTTTTATTCCTTTTTCTTCTCTGATTGCCATGGCTAGGACTTCCAAAACTATGTGAATAATAGTGGTGAGAGTGGACATCCTTGTTTTTCTCCTGATCTTAGAGGAAATGGTTTCAGTTTTTCACCATTGAGAATGATGTTTACTGTGGGTTTGTAGTATATGGCCTTTATTATGTTGAGGCAGGCTCCCTCTATGCCCACTTTTTGGAGAGTTTTTATCATAAATGGGTGTTGAATTTTGTCAAAAGCTTTTTCTGCATATATTGAGATGATCATATGATTTTTCTTCTTTAATTTGTTAATATGGTGTATCATATTGATTGATTAGTGTATATTGAAGAATCCTTGCATCCCTGGGATTAATCCCACTTGATCATGGGGTATGATCCTTTTAATGTGTTGTTGGATTCTGTTTGCTATTATTCTGCTGAGTATTTTTGAATCTATGTTCATCAGTCATATTGGCCTGTAGTTTTCTTTTTTTGTAGTATATTTGTATGGTTTTGGTATCTGGGTGATCTTGGCCTCATAGAATGAGTTTGAGAGTGTTCCTTCCTCTGCAGTGTTTTGGAAGAGGTTTGAGAAGGATGGGTGTTAGCTCTTCTCTAAATGTTTGATAGAATTCACCTTTGAAGCCATCTC
>NC_041221.1:39999939-40015270 GCF_002837175.3 Physeter macrocephalus | reverse complement strand
GTCATGTTTTCATTGTCATTTGTCTCTAGGTATTTTTTGATTTCCTCTTTGCTTTCTTCAGTGATCTCTTTGTTATTTAGTAATGTATTGTTGAGCCTCCATGTGTTTGTGTTTTTTATGTTTTTTTCCCGTAATTGATTTCTAATCTCATAGCATTGTGGTCAGAAAACATGCTTGATATGATTTCAATTTTCTTAAATGTACTGAGGCTTGATTTGTGACCCAAGATGTGATATATCCTGGAAATGTTCCATGTGCATTTGAGAAGAAAGTGTAACCTGCTGTTTTTGGATGGAATATCTTATAAATATCAATTACATCTATTGTGTCATTTAAAGCTTGTGCTTCCTTATTAATTTTCTGTTTGGATGATCTATTCATTGGTGTGAGTGAGGTGTTAAAGTCCCCCGCTATTATTGTGTTACTGTCGATTTGGTTTTATAGCTGTTAGCAGGTGCCTTATGTATTGAGGTCCTCCTATGTTTGCTGCACATATATTTGTAATTGTTATATCTTCTTCTTGGATTGATCCCTTGATCATTATGTAGTGTCTTTCCTTGTCTCTTTTAACATTCTTTATTTTACAGTCTATTTTATCTGATATGAGTATTACTACTCCAGCTTTCTTTTGATTTCCATTTGCATGGAATATCTTTTTCCATCCCCTCACTTTCAGTCTGTAAGTGTCCCTAGGTCTGAAGTGGGTCTAATGTAGACAGCATATATATGGGTCTTGTTTTGTATCCATTCAGTGAGACAGTGTTGTTTGTTTGGAGCATTTAATCCTTTTACATTTAAGGTAATTATGAATATGTATGTTCCTAATAACATTTTCTTAATTGTTATGTGTTTGTTTTTGTAGGTCCTTTTCTTCTTTTGTGTTTCCCACTTAGAGAAGCTTCTTTAGCATTTGTTGTAGAGTTGGTTTGGTGGTGCTGAATTCTCTTAGCTTTTGCTTGTCTGTAAAGTTTTTGATTTCTCCATCGAATCTGAATGAGATCCTTGCCGGGTAGAGTAATCTTGGCCGTAGTTTCTTCCCTTTCATCACTTTAAATATATCATGCCACTCCCTTCTGGCTTTTAGAGTTTCTGCTGAGAAATCAGCTGTTAACCTTACAGGAGTTCCCTTGTATGTAATTTTTCATTTTTCCCTTGTTGCTTTCAGTAATTTTTCTTTGTCTTTAAGTTTTTTCAATTTGATTACTGTGTGTCTTGGCGTGTTTCTACCAGGGATTATCCTGCTTTGGACTCTCTGCACTTCCTGGACTTGGGTGGCTATTTCGTTTCCCATGTTAGGGAAGTTTTCTACTATAATCTCTTCAAATATTTTCTCGGGTCCTTTTTCTCTCTCTTCTCCTTCTGGGACCCCTACAATGTGAATGTTGTTGCGTTTAATGTTGTCCCAGAGGACTCTTAGGCTGTATTCATTTCTTTTCATTCTTTTTTCTTTATTCTGTCCTGTGGCAGTGAATTCCACCATTTTGTCTTCCAGGTCACTTATCCGGTCTTCTGTCTCAGTTATTCTGCTATTGATTCCTTCTAGTTTTTTTTTTTTCATTTCAGTTTGTATTGTTTATCTCTGTTTGTTCTTTAATTCTTCTAGGTGTTTGTTCTTTAATTCTTCTAGGTCTTTGTTAGACATTTCTTGCATCTTCTTGATCTTTGCCTCCATTCTTTTTCCGAGGTCCTGGATCATCTTCTCTATCATTATTCTGAATTCTTTTTTGGATGGTTGCCTATCTCCACTTCATTTAGTTGTTCTTCTGTGGTTTTATCTTGCTCCTTCTTCTGGTACATAGCCCTTTGTCTTTTCTTCTTGTCTTCTGTGAATGTGGTTTTTGTTCTACAGGCTGCAGGACTGTAGTTCTTCTTGCTTCTGCTGTCTGCTCCCTGGTCAATCTCAATAATATTTTTAAATGTAGACTTCAGGACAAGGAATTCATCCAGAGACAAATAGGGACATTTCTTGATGATAAAAGAGTCAATTCATGAAGAACTTCTAGCAATCTTAAATATGTAGCCATCTAATAACAAAGCAGGTAACTACCTAAAGCAAATAATGCAGGGAAATAAGGAGAGAAAGAGACATATCTAAAATCATAGTTGAAGATATTAACCCTCTTCTCTATAATTGAAAGAACAAGTAAATTTTAAAAAGTAATGATCTAGAAGATTTAAATACTACTATAAATAATTGACCTAATGGAACTTTATAGAATATTACATCATTCACAACAAAATATACATTCTCCTCAACACCCAGATGGACCAGTGTGGGTTAACTCCAAGTCTCAGTAAATTTCGAAGGATCCAAACAGGCAGAGTGTATTTTCTGACCATATTCCAATCAGAATTATATTTGAAATGATTAAACATAAAATTTCTAGAGAATTTCACTAACATTTGGAAATTAAACAACAATTCTACATACTGCCTGAGTTAAGAAGGCATCAAGGAGATGAAGAAGTGTCATCACCAAAGCCTGAGAAAGAGCAAACAGTAGATAAAAAAGGAATCTGGAAATATGTGAAATCTAATAAAGTTTTTCAAGAAGATGGGAATGATTAACTGTTAATTGTTCTTCTAGACCAACTATAATGAGGACTGGGAATAGATCACTGGATGTAGCAAAAAAAAAAAAAAAAAAAAAAAGTAGAGTAGATTTACAAGATAATAGGACCAGTGAAATTGGAGATTGTAAGACTGGGTACAATTTAGGCTAGTGTTTTAAAGAAAAGCGGAGAAATGAGGTCATAGCAGAACATTACTGTGGAATCAAAATATTTGCTTATAGATATAGGCAATAATGTAACATGAATTTATACTAATGAGAAAGATCCAACAAACGAAAGAAAAATTGATGATTCTGGAGAGGCAAGAATTGCTCTGGGACCAATTGCTGGGACCAAACATATTTTCATAGGTAAAAAGAGTAAGATACATGTAAAAGGAAGTCACTTTGGTTTTAGACAGAATAAACAGTTCATCTATGGTATAATAGAAAGAATGTTGCATCACAGATTTATGTTGTTCTTGGACATTGTGGGAATTCTATTCTGATTGCTTTAAAATTTCCAGTGCACAACATAAGAACATATACATAGACCAATGGAACAGAAAAGCCCAGAAATAACCCCCTGCATATACAGTCAACTAATATTTGGCAGGGGAGCCAAGAATACCTAATGGAGAAAAGGTAGTCTTTTCAATAAATGCAGCTTGGAAAACTGGATATTCACATGTAAAAGAATGAAATTGGATCCCTATAGCACTCACAAAATTATACCACTCACAAAAATTAACATAAAATGGATTAAAGACAAATATAAGACCTGAAAATGTAAAACTCTTAGAGGAAAATGAAGAGAAAAGGATTCCTGATATTAATTTTGGCAATGACTTTTTTGGATATGACACCAAATGAACAAGAAACAAAAGCAAAAGTAAACATAGGGGACTATAGCAAACTAAAAATCTTCTGCACAACAAAAGAAACAATCAATAGAATGAAGAGACAACCTATGAAATGGGAGAATATATTTGAAAATCATATATGATAAGGGGTCAATCTCCAAAATATACCAAGAACTCATACAACTGAATAGAAAAACAAAATAAGCCAGTTAAAAAATGGACAGAGGACCCGAGTAAACATTTTTCCAAAGAAGACATAAAAATGGCCAACAAGTATAGGAAAGGGTGTTTAATATCACTAATCATCAAGGAAAGGGAAATCAAAACCACAATGAAATACCATCTCACACCTGTTAGTGTGTATGTTATGAAAAAGACAAGAGATAACAAGTATTGGAGAGGATATGGAGAAAAGGGAACCCTAGTGCACTATTGGTGGGAATGTACATTGTTGTGGCCACTATAGAAAACAGTATGGAGGCCCCTCAAGAAATTAAAAATAGAACTACCATATGACCCAACAATCCCACTCCTGAGTATGTATACAAAGGAAAGGAAATCACTCTTTCAAAGAGATATCTGGACCACCATGTTCATTGCAGCATTATTCACTATAACCAATACATGGAATCAACTTAATTATTCATGAACAGATAAATGGTAAGGGAAATGTGGTAAATATATACAGTGGAACATTATTCAGCCATGAGAAATAAGGAAATTCTGCCATTTGTGTCAACATGAATGGACTTTGAGGTCATTGTGCTAAGTGAAATAAGTTAAGACAGGGAACAACAAATATCAATACTTTAAATCTCAGTTATATGTGGAATCTAAAAAAAAAAAAAGTTAAACTCATAGAAACAGAGAGTGGAATAGTATTTGCCAGGGGCCATAAGGTGGGGGAAAGGAGGAAATAAAAATATATATATATCCCAATGCAATAGTAAACAGTGTGATTAGCTGAGACAGGAGGTGAAGGAGAATGTATTAGAGATTTGAGGGGAAAAGAAAGTATATGGAACACTCAGATAGGATTGAAGAATGTTCTATGAATTCTGCACAGTAAGATCTCCCTTGAGGTTCATTGTCAAAAATTTTGTGTGGGAACAGTTAGCAAAGTCTATTTTTCCTCCAGTTTCCTTCAGTTGTATCAGAGTGTAATACATGGTATTAAACAGATGGAGGGGAAAGGAATTAAGCATGTGTGCAGGGGAGTAATTGTTATGATTACACATAAAATTATACTAAGGAAGGAAGAAAAAAGGGCTTCAGCTGGATGAAGTTCAGCAAAAGGTGGTCAAACCAATGGGTGTTGTTTCTCGTGGCATCAAAGGATCAATGAAGTTGTGATTTTTAGAGACTAATGTGGAAATCTAAGGGGTGTTGGTTGTAGACTGGGATGCTTCAAATTAAGTAGTAATATAGTAAATGCTTTAAATCAAAAGTTATACTCAGAGATTCTGCAATTAAGATATTATAGCAGTACTGGAACATCATTTGAGCAGGTGACATTTATGCTCAGGATAGGCCACGTGATGGTGAAGATAAGTCCCTTTACATTTTCCTCTATGACATAAAGCAGAACAACACTTATTGGAATGAGTTTAGGCATCTCATCCAGCACCACATGGCAGGAAATGTACATATTAGTGTTCCGTAGTTCATTTGGAACTTAGCTCTTTGCAGTCTAAATTTCAGTCTTCAGGCCTTCCTGAACAACTAGGCTAAATTTGCAATATTTATTTCTAATCTTCAATATATAAAATGCTCTTATTAAGAGAACCCATTTTCCTCTATATAAGCCCTTGCTTCTACCGTGCCAACTTAGTAAAAATAAATTTGCTAAAGTGGTCATGGTCAGCTACAAAGACCATCACAGCTTTAGTTACTAGGGATTTTAGGTGCCCTGTTAAATATCAGTCTCCTCACTCTATACAATGAAGCCTATTATTGAGATAAAACACTGGTGATCTTCAGTGACCTGCTACTGTAAAAATCTTGCCCAGCCTATGTTTATCAAAATTAAAATCTAAAGCCACCCACTTGGGCTGCTTCAGATCACTCCTTGTATAAATCTTTTTTTAAGGTTTCAGGCCAATTCACTAAAAAGTTAAAGTTTTAAGGCATCCATCTGTTAGGTACCTAAAATTATTCCCCTGTTGAGGTTGAAGCAAATTGAGAAATAAAACAGAAGACAGACATCTGAATTAAAATTATGGTGGAAGCTTTACTATTAATAAACCCATCTATATAATATGAATTTAGATTTGTGGCCGAAAGACTAAGAGTTTATGAAGTGCCATTTTTACTGCCTAAACTATTGGATTCCTAACTTAGGAAAAATTGGGGAAAACAGAGCAGCCTTAACTACCTGCTAAGTTAAGGATACGGATTACTGCTCCATATCAGTTTGGGGTAGAGTGGAGGAAAAAAAAAAAAAAAAAAGAATCTCTAGTTCTTTCAGCCCTTTTATAGGTTAATACCTCACAATCAGGAAACAGGGGCCAATGGATGTCACACGCTTATCAATAAACCTCAGCCCCCTAAGGAAGGATGAGTAAAGGTGAGGGAAAAATTTTCATGATAATTTACTATCATGGAAGATGCTCCCTGTGGAAACTTAAACATAGGAGAAATATTAAATTTCTAGTAAATTAAAATGATAAGGTATTTAGATTTGAACACATTGATGCACATCAGAACCCGTGACAGACACAGGCAGTAAACCAATAAGTATTTAGTGTAATTTTATAAACTTTAAAGCACTTATTTAGAATAGACAAAAACAGTTGTTCAAAACAACAACATCAACCAAAAGAAAGTGTAAAGAAAAAAATAATAAACATATGAATAGGGATATCAAGCAGAGAAAAGAAAAAGAAGAGAGAGAGAAAGAGATATTAACAAACAAGTAGAAGCTGAAGTTTTTTGGGGAAAAGGTCAGCAAAGTATAAACATTTCTTAAAAGCTCTACCTTAACAAAAGCATTAAATTAGGGCATAAATGACAAATCAACAAACTTAGAACTAAGAAAATTATATAAGCAAATAGGGATTCAAAGGGCATTAAATTGCGAGAGTAAAGATTGAAATAATCCTTAGAAAACAGCATGAACAAAGTTATACTAAAATTTTGAAAACTTAAGAGTAATGAATGTGCCTCTGAAAAATAAAAAGTGGATTTTACACTTCAGGAAGATCTAGAAAACAACAAAAATCAATTACCATAAAAATAAATTGGTAATTTAAAGTATCAGGCATAAAAAGAAACTAGAACCAGAGAGTCCTTCAGATTTGTCAAGACTCACGTTTAAGAAATACATAATTCCCACTTTATATCACTTTTTCAAGAAATTAAAATTAAAGAAATCTATCCAATGTATTCTAGAAGAATATAATTGCATACACACACACACAAATCTAAGAATAAAAGGAAAAACTTGTGTTTAGCAGGACTGCTACCTAGATACCAACTTCCACCTCCAGGACAGGGTTGTCAAAGGTCTAATGCAGCATTTATAAAGTGCAGAAACTGATCCTCAGTTACACTTCCCAAAACAGGGCCTGTGTGTCTGGTAACAGAAAAGAAAAAAAACTTTGACCTCACAGAACTTTTTATCTAGTAGAAGAGATAATATTTGTAATAATGTAGATGTAATAAAAGACAGAATGTGAAAAATGATGTAATAAAATTTCTCAAATCTGTAAAAATAAATAAATAAATAATTTAGTGGAAAGAGAGGGTAAGGAGAAGGGTGAGTATGTATATAGAAATAGTCAAGAATACTGTTTGTGCTATACAGTAAATCCTTGTTATTTATCTATTTTACATATAGTAGTTTGTGTTTATTAATCCCATACTCCTAATTTGTCCCTCCCTCCCTCCCTCTCCCCTTGGTAACCATAAGTCTGCTTTCTATGTCTGTGAATCTGTTTTATATATAGATTCACTTGTATTATTTTTAAATTCCACATATAAATGATATCACAGGGAATTATATTCAATATCTTATAGCAATTTATAATGGAAAAAATCTCAAATAAATAACTGGAACACTTTGCTGTGCACCTGAAACTAATAAAATATTGTAAATCAATTATACTTCAATAAAATTTATTTTAAAAGATAAATAAAAAACAATACTGCCTAAGTTAAGGCAACCACGTGACTGGACTCTAAGGCTCATTTAAAGAATACCATAAAATTCCAATAACACAGCCTTTCATTTTCTGGACTGTTCTGCCTCCAGTTAATTGAAAGTAATCTGGAAATTCAAAACAGCCTTCCTCTGGATATTTACTCACTTACAATGCAAGCACATTTTTATAATGTGCTTAGTTAGCAGATTAGTGAAGTGGGTATGTCAGAAAGATTCAGCTTGCTAATTAGCGTTTTTAATGAGTTTTTGCTATGTCACTCCTTAGTAGTCTGTTTACCATTTTCCATACTGTAGCTTGGAAGCCAAAATCCTAGTGGGTTTTAATTAAATCAAAGTATTTCTACTAAAATCACATCAGTCATAATATTTAATGACTTCAATCAATAGAAGAGAAAGTAATAATAATGCAAGGTATAAGATCAAATATATAAATATTCATCTAAATAGATAACAGATGCAAACATTAAAATAAAATCAAAAAGAAATGCATTCAGGTAGAATTCAATGAAGAATTACCTATATTATACAGCTTATATATATATATATATATATATATATGCAATGATATTTATTTAAATGAAGTTTTAATGAACTTGCAGTTAAATTCAAACTATCTTAGTTTTACTGGCTGAATACTCTGTGATAGATTATTTCATTTGCAAATTCTGTGGCATTGGTGAATACATCATAACTTATAAGCTGTACCTGTATATCAACTACATTGATATATTAGTATAATGCTATCTATTACTATACTTTTTTAGTAAATCCTATATTGGTTTGGCACATGTAATAGCAAAATGAAGATATACATGTCTATCCATTGAGTGACAGTCTATAGTCCAGAACAATTCCCAGTTAAGGAAATCTTAACTGTGCTATATATTATCTGGTTTCCATTGTATTGTAACTTCACACTGGATAGGGAATTTAGAGTCAGAATTCAGATTTGGTGAATGCTAAGCTTTGTATAAAGCTGAGATTGTTTAACTCTGTCCAAGGTGCGAAACTTCTTTTAACTTTCCTGAATATTTTTATGGAAGATGCAACATACATAAATGATTTACAACAAAATCTGTTCCCTTTTCCATGTTATACAGCTCTCATTGGGAAGTGGCTTCTCAGCTAGAGATGACATTCCATAGACTCCTTACATGTGGTGGTCATATGAGTTGTCTCCATTGCAATGTGAACAGAATGATATGTGTCATTCTAGATAAAGTCAATTAAGGGTCAGGGGAATCTTCCCTTTACTCTTACTTTTCCCTTTTGACTGAAATTCAAGGTTTTATTTTTTACGTTATGGAGAGCTATCCTAATTACAGAAGAAATTCAGCATTCTTCTATACACATGAATACCCTTTTTTAAAAATTGCAGTATCTCAGTGATTATGTGAATGTTTATTAGATACAGTTACAAATTGGTCTCCTAATAATGACCTATTAAACGAAATCCAGCATATATATACATACACACACACACACATCAGTCATCCATACTTCAGCAGTGGGATAAAGTCAAAGTCCAAAGGTTAATATTTAGAAAACTGCCTGAAAAACAAAGCACACGTGCATACATTTTTATTCATACAACTTATCAACACACTGTGGAATAAAAAGGCAAGTAGGAAATATGTTTTCTTTCTCTAGGGATTACTTCACCTCCTCTTTTCTCTTTATTTTATCATGTTGTGACATTGCTATGGCGATATGGGAGGCCTATTATTAAAACAATCCTTAATCCTAAGGGAAAGAAACAAGCTGGTTATGCAGATGGGATCTAAGTGAAAAGAATAAGTTATAAAACAGCTCAGTGAAATCATATTACAGGAAGAATATACAGAACACTGTTTTCCCCATAGAAATCTATGATTATATGAAACTAACTTTAAATTCCCTTTGTTTGTTATTACTAATTGATAGTCAGATGCAACATAGCTAAAACATGAAAAGAAGAAAAATCCAATTAACTACTTGACTCCACTTTTAATAAAAAATATTTTATTTATTTACTAATTATATAATTATATTAATAAAATTTCCATACATAACTGCCAGAAATTCACTGAAGGGTGAATGAGTCTAGCTTTAAACACTCCATGGTAGGATCAGAATCCTTTGTTTGCAGAGACTCTCCACTTTATTTGTTCAGTCACACCTAACTGGACAAGGAGCAGCTACCTTACTTAGCAAGAATAATCAGAATTTCATCCCAAGGAATTTTTTTTTTTTTTTTTTTTTTTTTCTGTACGCGAGCCTCTCACTGTTGTGGCCTCTCCCGTTGCGGAGCACAGGCTCTGGACGCGCAGGCCCAGCGGCCATGGCTCACGGGCCCAGCCGCTCCGCGGCATGTGGGGTCTTCCCGGACCGGGGCATGAACCCGCGTCCCCTGCATCGGCAGGCAGACTCTCAACCACTGTGCCACCAGGGAAGCCCCCAAGGAATTTTTAATTGATGATGTTAGAAATCGTTTTCTCATGGCATTTGGATGTTTAACTTGTAAACTCATGAGCTCTAAATATTCGCCATATGGACTTAATTTCTTCTGGAAAAGGAATAACGTTGAGTGTGACCAGCAAGATAAAGAAGCAGAAACATTGTGGATCAGCTTCTGAGGGATGCTTATAAGCCTTTCCAATCATTAGCTCTCCTGTGTCCAGCTTAGGAAGGGACCTTGTATCATATTGCTTAATCTAACTTCATTCATTAATGTGCTATCACTTGAAAACCCCCAAAATTTTTTAAAAAATAAAAGCTCTAACTAATATAAATATATAAAATAATGTTGGAAGAAGAAATGAATTTCTTATTCTGGTAATTCCTTGAATCATTTATGCTTTTTGACCTGCCGGAGAACTGCTTCAGCAAATTTCACAGTGTCAATGGCCTATATTAGGACTAGAGGAGAGACACTATGCCTCATTTTTCTGAACTCTAGAATGTATTCTGTCTTTGAAATCTGTGACTTTTTTCTCTTCTGTGTCTTATAGTTTAACCTCTCATAGTTCACCCTGCAGCAGTTAAGAATAAAACCTCTTTCTATTTAAAGTAGTCCCATTCTCCATCTCTTTTGGTGAAGCATAACCCAATTAGCATAGTTGTTTTACTTTCTTTTCTGATAAATATAATTATAAAATTTTATTAAAAGTAAAATTGATCATTTGATGATTTTAAGGCTCCTGTAATTTACTCCATTAATAGTAAAGTGTTGGGTAAAATATAAGACTATACACAGTAAGGTTAGATCCTCAGGTAATATGCAGTTGAGGCTCAGAAAAATTGGCTAGTGTCCTGTGCATTTTGTTTGAGGATGTTACTATAATTCATTCAATAACAGAAGTAAGCAATATTTAATACATTTTTGATAAGTATTGCTGTTGCTAGAGAAAAACTGATAAGAACACTTTATTTCTTTTCCCTTTATTTTGAATGGAACATACAAGGTTCAGTTTATTCTATTTATTGTACAGTAGGTATCACAGTGCCCTGAAGGACACAGGATGGGTCAAGAATGAGTATCAAGGATATTGGTGTGATGGTGAGTGAATGGACTATGGCTCAAAAAACCAGGTAGAGTAACAGATGGTGATTCAGAGACTCTGATTCTGACCCCTCAGTTGGGGTCTGCATATGAAAACCACACACGGGCTTCCCAGAATCTTTTGCCCTTGCTTGGCTGCAAATGTTGCACGTGGTACTGATGCACTTGGACATAGAATCGGTGCCCAGGCCAGTGAGCGCTCAGAACATAATTTTCACACAAACTACTCAGCACCCACACTGCAGAGGCATCACTCAAAGACCTGGAATCCGGAGCACTACAACTATAAATATTTTTACAATTAACTCTTAGAATCACGTTCACATTTAAGCACGTTTTTATGAAGAGACAGGGCACACAGGGGCATGCATATATATTTTATTACCACAATAAGTTTAGTGAACATCCATCATCTCCTATAGATACAAAATAAAAGAAAAAGAAACAAAATATTTTTTCCTTGGGATGAAAACTCAGGATTTACTCTCTTAGACACTTTCATATATAACATACAGCAATGTTAATTATATTTATCATGTTGTACACTACATCTCTAGTACTTATTTATCTTATAACTGGAAGTTTGTAACTTTTGACTGCCTTCATCCAATCCTCCCACCCCTCGTAACCACAAATCTGATCTCTTTTTCTATGTGATTGTTTCTTTGTCTTTGAAGTATAATTGAACTACAACACCATGTTAGTTCCTGTTACACAACATACTGACTTGATATTTCTATACATTTCAAAATGATCACCACGATAAGTCTAATCACCATGAAAGTCTATATTTTGCCACTCCCAACCCCTGCTTCCTTGGGGTACACATAACTCTATTCACAGAGACAGTTCTGTCAGTTAACTGCAAACCAAACCAACCAAGGATTTGAGTAAAACAGACATCTGGACTATTTCACATGTCCACACCCAAGGAAGAGATAAACATGTTAAATCCAAAGTTCACAGGAGGCTACCCCAGGATCCGTCTGTCCTGGCGTGCCAAATGTTTTATGTTTTTGTTTTTGGTTTGTTTTCTTGCGTTTGCTTTTAACTGGCTCACACTGAGAGCAGCCAGGCTGGTCTATAGAACCTCCCACCCAATTCTTCCCCAGAGAAGGTGGAGAACTGCCCTACCTAGAGGAAACCAGGAAAGTAGCAGGGAGAGCAATAAAGGACTCCTGCACCATGGGGATGCCCCATCACGGCAGGGAGAACATTGGAGACAGAGAGGGCAGTGTGGAAGTTGACTCCCCATTGAGGCATGGTGGGAGCTGAGCTTCACTGGCCTAAACATGACCTTTGCTCCAGTCTGGTCCACTGCTCACTTAATGCCAACAGGTATACAGAGGGAAGAAAGCCTGGGCCTGTATTTTGTTCCTACCTCTGGAACTTCTCCCAACCCTTTGGTCTCCAGGTCACATGCAATAAAGCCTTGCTCCACAGTGAGGCTGTAGTGCTGCACAGATGAAGCTAATGCTCAACCCAAGAGCCATCACACAGAGAAATCTGCAAATCCCTTGGGTAGGTCTCCCCTCTCCCCTCATTGAGGTTAGAAGGGACGAGGGTGGCAGGCCACCCCGTGAGCCCTCTTAACACCTCAGCAGTAAAATCAAGCATAAAATCACATTAGTGGATGTCTAGCCAGCTGACAGACTAGGATAGGGTGGGAGTTTCACAAAAGTGTACTGTTCTTTTCTGTTTATTTTGAGGAGTTAAAGTGAAGGGAAATGGTCAAAATCATTTCCCTATGCTTTGAAATCCATCTTAAGGATTATAATAGGCAGATAGAGACAAACTGTACTGTAAACCTTCAAGGATGGGTGTATCAGGGAACATTCCTCCAGTCCTCTCTTATGCACAGTATCTGTTTCTGTTTTTGACTGTTTTTTCAGCTTTACTGAGGTATGATTGACAAACAAAATAATAATATATTTAAAGTGCACAAGGTGCTTTGATATATGTATACATTGTGAAAGGATTCCCACAATCGAGTTAATTAACACATTCATTATTTAACATATTAGCCTTTCTTTTTTCTTTTTGGTGAGAATATTTAAGTTCTACTTTCAACAAATTTCAATTATACAATATAGTTTTATCAACTATAGTTACTGTGTTATACATTAGATCCTCAAAATTTATCTTAAAAATGCTGCTCCTATGGAGACTATCACCACTTTTGTGAGGAGGTCCCAAGGTAAACCTGAGTGCTGACTGGGAGGTAGGGGAGAAGAAGGCAGGTGGGGGACTTCCCTGGTGGACCAGTGATTAAGACTCTGTGCTTCCATTGCAGGGAGCATGGATTCAGTCGCTGGTCAGGGAACTAAGATCCCACATGCTGCAAGGTGCAGCCAAAAAAGCAAATAAATAAATAAATAAATAGCCTCCTGAGGCTGCTGCTTTAAAAAAAAAAAAAAAGAAGGCAGGTTGGCAGTAGGAAGTGCTGAAGAGAGGAGCTGCCAAGAGGCTTGACTGTTCTGTCAGGTCAGTGAGTCCACGTAATGAAAACTGGCTCTCAGAGCACAGCTAGTCTCAACATTGTCAGTTTTCTGAGTCATCTTCAGCACTTTGTTCCCCAGAAACCTGAATTCTTGCAGCAGCAAACTGACAAAGGTGAGACAAGTGCATACATATGAAAGGGTTGTTCTGCGGGTGGATTTCCATTGTCCAACACACATACTTGGCTGCAGTCTCAAAAGTCTCCACCCATAAGACTGCCTCCTTTCTCTGCATCCATGAGGACAAAATTTGCTGCAAAGTCATGATGCTAAGAAAATGCATAAAAATTCAAATTCTTCACTCCTTCCATTTTGTGCACTTTGTTCTAAAGGATTTCTGCCACTCTGCTGGCACACAGTTCACGGAGGCCAAATGCCTCCTGTCCCAATATGCTATATATTATTTCAACATGATCCCACTCTTCTTGGAACCCAGGACACACACAAGGGCTGACCAACTCCTTTGCATCTTTAGCAGCTTTTCTCTCCTATTCAAAGGTACTTTATCACTCATTTTTGCTGTTGTTTGCAAAGCCTTTTCACAGGATTTAGTGGTAGCATAGGCACTTCCAGATTTCTTTACATAAATGGTTGTTCAAGTCTCTGGTTCTTCCCATGTATCCTGTATGGCCTCCTTTGTCCCATCCATGGATGCAGGTATCATTCTCCCAGAGCAGGTAGGTGAAAGCTGCTTCTAGTTCTTCTGCCATCTCCCCTAGAAACACTTAATTTTATTATTATTACTATTATTTTTTAACATCTTTATTGGAGTATAATTGCTTTACAATGGTATGTTAGTTTCTGCTTTATAACAATGTGAATTAGCTATACATACACATATATCCCCATATCTTCTCCCTCTTGCGTCTCCCTCTCTCCCACCCTCCCCATCCCAACCCTTGAGGTGGTCACAAAGTACTGAGCTGAGCTGATCTCCCTGTGCTATGCGGCTGCTTCCCACTAGCTATCTATTTTACATTTGGTAGTGTACATATGTCAGTGCCACTCTCTCACTTCATCCCAGCTTACCCTTCCCCCCTCCACGTGTCCGCAAGTCCATTCTCTACGTCTGTGTCTTTATTCCTGTCCTGCCCCTAGATTTTTCAGAATCTTTTTTTTTTTTTTTTTTAGATTCCATATATATGTGATAGCACACTGTATTTGTTTTTCTCTTTCTGACTTACTTCACTCTGTATGACAGACTCTAGGTCCATCCACCTCACTACAAATAATTCAATTTCATTTCTTTTTATGGCTGAGTAATATTCCATAGTATATATGTGCCACATCTTCTTTATCCATTCATCTGTCAATGGACACTTAGATTGCTTCCATGTCCTGGCTATTGTAAATAGAGCAGCAATTAATATTGTGGTACATGACTCTTTTTGAAATATGGTTTTCTCAGGGTATATGCCCAGTAGTGGGATTGCTGGGTCGTATGGTACTTCTAATTTTAGTTTTTTAAGTTACCTCTATACTGTTCTCCATAGTGGCTGTATCAATGTACATTCCCACCAACAGTGCAAGAGGGTTCTCTTTTCTCCACACCCTCTCCGGCATTTACTGTTTGTAGATCTTTTGATGATGGCCATTCTGACTGGTGTGAGGTGATACCTCATTGAAGTTTTGATTTGCTTTTCTCTAATGATTAGTGATGTTGAGCATCCTTTCATGTGTTTGTTGGCAATCTGTATATCTTCTTTGGAGAAATAT
>NC_041221.1:39995026-39999754 GCF_002837175.3 Physeter macrocephalus | reverse complement strand
GTGTTCTGCCTATGTTTTCCTCTAAGAGTTTTATAGTGTCTGGCCTTACATTTAGGTCTTTAATCCATTTTTAGTTTATTTTTGTGTATGGTGTTAGGGAGTATTCTAATATCATTCTTTTACATGTAGCTGTCCAGTTTTCCCAGCACCACTTATTGAAGAGGCTGTCTTTGCTCCATTGTATATTCTTGCCTCCATTATCAAAAATAAGATCACCATAGGTGCGTGGGATTCTCTCTGGGATTTCTATCCTGTTCCATTGATCTATATTTCTGTTTTTGTGCCAGTACCATACTGTCTTGATTACTGTAGCTTTCTAGTATAGTCTGAAGTCAGGGCGCCTCATTCCTCCAGCTTCATTTTTCTTTCTCAAGATTGCTTTGGCTATTCGGTGTCTTTTGTGTTTACATACAAGATGTGAAATGTTTTGTTCTAGTTCTGTAAGTTTATTATTATTTTTTTTAAATAACTTCTGTCAATTATTTCAAGATTTCAAGTGGAAGAAATAAGGGGAGCACCCAACAACCTGAAGCTAGAGTATTCTTTATTTCTGTTCTTAAACAGTTTTCAAGTGTCCCTTTTTTAAAATTGAGGTATAATTGACATATAACAGTATTTTAGTTTCAGTCATAAAACGGATTCAAATTTGTATATATTGTGAAGTTTTTACCACAGTAAGTTGAATTAACATCATCACCATACATAATTACAGATTCTTTTCCTGTGGTGAAAACTTTTAAGATCTACTCTTAGCAACTTTCAAATATGCAATACAGTATTATTAATTATAGTCACCATGCAGTACATTACATTCCCATGACTTATTTATTTTATAACTGGAAGATTGTGCCTTTTGAGCCCCTTCACCCATTTACCCACCCCTTACCCCTGAATCTGGAGACCATCCATCTGTTCTCTATACCTATGAGCTCATGGGGTTTTTTAAAATTCCATGCATAAATGAGATTACATTTGTCCTTCTCTGTCTGACTTATTTCACTTAGCATAATGCCCTCAAAGTCCATCCATGTCATTGCAGATGTCAAGATTTCCTTCCTTTCTATGGGTGAATACTGTTCATATATATATATATATATATATATATATATATATATATATATATATGTATATCGTAATTTCCTTACCCATTTATCCATCAATGGATACTTAGGTTATTTCCATGTCCAATAATACTGCAATGAACATTGGGGTGCATATATCTTTATGAGTTAGTGTTTTCATTTTATTTGGATAAATAATCAAAAATGAAATTGCTGGCTTATATAGTAGTTCTATTTTTTATTTTTTGAGGAACCTCCACACTAATTAATTGGATTGTTTGTATTTTTGCTATTGAATTGTGTGAGTTCTTTACATGTTTTAAATATTAACCCTTTATCAGATACATGATTTGCAAATATTTTCTCCAATTCAGTAGATTGCCTTTTCATTTTGTTGATGGTTTCCTTTGCTGTACAGAAGCTTTTTAGTTTGATGTAGTCCCATTTGTTTATTTTTGCTTTTGTTGCCTTTGCTTTTGGTGTCAAATCCAAGAAATCATCACCAATATTGATACCAAGAAGGTTACCACTTATTTTTACTTCTAGGAGTTTTATGGTTCCAGGTATTATGAATAAAACAATTTTAAATGAAGCAAATTAAGTTAATTTTAAATTAAAGATAAATTGCTACAAAAACACTTAGGCTTCAACACTTGGAAATATTAGAACCTAATATACACATTTTAGTTTATGATGTTAATATAATTGTAATATTTAAACACTACACATAAACTAGTATTATACCATATTTGAATATCCTTAAATATCTCACAATATTTTATTGGTATAGTTTCAGATTGAAAGTAAAATCATATATTTAAATACTTTGCTCTGATTACTCCAACTAATCAGAGTTAGGCCAGAATTTCTAGGTTAAGGGCATGGTCCTCCAGAAGACTGCTGTCACTGCAGACACTAGCTACAAGTTTTGGGGTCCCCAGGCCACCCTCATTTCTGACCAGCTGGTTATAAATTTGAGGGTTCTCAACACCGCTTCAGGTTTGATCATTTACCAGAACAACCCAAAGAACTCAGAAAGAGCTATGCTTATGATTACAGTTTGATTATAGCAAATAGGTATAAATCAGAACCAGCCAAAGAGAGAGACACATAGAGCAAACTCTAGGAGGATTCCAAGCACAAATCCTCTGTTGTTCTCTCCCTGTGGAATCAGGAAGCATCAACCTCCCAGTATATGTATGATAATACACAGAGAGAGTTGCTAACCAAGGAAGGTCACCCAAGTTTTAGTATCTAAAAGTTTTGCTTGGGGGTTCATTCTTTCTTTTTTCTGGCCATGCCACGCAGCTTGGGATCTTAATTCCCAGACCAGGAACTGAATATGGGCCCTCAGCAATGAATGCATGGAGTCTTAACCACTGGACCACCAGGGAATTCCTGGGGTTTCATTCTATAAGGTTGCTTGGTTGGATCACTGGTCATGCTATTGAACTCAATTTCCAGCTTCACTCATCTCTCCAGAGGGCTGGTTTATATCATGTTGCTTTTACTTTTTTTTAATGTATTTTAATTTTGAAATAGCTTTTAAAATATATCTAACTATTTTATTTTATTTATTTTATTTTATGGCTGTACCACGTGGCATGTGGGATCTTACTTCCTTGACCAGGGATCGAACCTGCACACCCTGCATTGGAAGCATGGAGTCTTAACCACTGGACATCCAGGGAAGTCTGGATATCATGTTGCTTTAAGTGCTAATCCTTGCATGGTTGGTCCATGGCCAGCCTCTATCCTGAGTCTTCTCTTTCACACAAATTATCTAGGGGCCCACCCTAAGCCACCTCAGTATAAACCATCAAGTGTAGTCAGAACCCACCATAAATAACAATGACACTTCTGTCGCTAAGGAAGATTCAAGAATTTAGAGGTGACTTCCCAGGAACTGGGGACAAAGGCCAACAAAATTCATTATTAGACAAATGCTTAATCATAATCAAAAATGAGTTAAAGAGTATTTCTGTAGTGCAGGCAAGTTTCTTTGATAAAACCTGAGAAACAAAATCAGTGTTCTCAGATAGCAAGCTATCTAAACATTACAGAAGAGTTGGCCCTAATGTTCTCTGTTGGCAAAGCAAGAATTGACCTCTGGAAATATTTTCAGATATATTTTAGCATATGGGAAAAGAAAAAAGAAATAGGATAGTTTCCCCCAGAGTTCCATATCATAGCAGGTATCAGAAACAGTGATGCTTTGAAATGTATTCCTAACCATTAATTAAGACTATGTTGCTCGTTGGTAGAAGAGATGTATTCAAGAATGACTGCACAGGCCAGCAAATTCCAGAAAATGATTTCTACCTATGTCTACAGAACAAATTGGAATAAAATCACTCCTTAGATACTTGAGGAGCTTACATGAATGTATAAGGTTGTATTATCTGTAACCCAGATGCCAACAAATTATGTTCAGATACTGTGCAAACCAACGTAACAAAGTGTTTTAAAATGTATTCCCTGAGACCCTCCCATCAGGAAACTTGCACAAGACTCTTAGAATCATGCACCAGAGGGCAGACAGCAGAAGCAAGAAGAACTACAATTCTGCAGCCTGTGGAACAAAAAGCACATTCACAGAAAGAGACAAGATGAAAAGGCAGAGGGCTATGTACCAGATGAGGAACAAGATAAAACCAAAGAAAAACAACTAAATGAAGTGGAGATAGGCAACCTTCCAGAAAAAGAATTCAGAATAATGATAGTGAAGATGATCCAGGACCTCAGAAAAAGAATAGAGGCAAAGATCGAGAAGATGCAAGAAATGTTTAACAAAGACCTAGAAGAAATAAAAAAAAAAAACAAAAGAGATGAACAATACAATAACTGAAATGAAAAATACACTAGAAGGAATCAAGAGCAGAATAGCTGATGCAGAAGAATGGATAAGTGACCTGGAAGACAGAATGGTGGAATTCACTGCCACAGAACAGAATAAAGAAAAAGAAAGAAAAGAAATGAAGACAGCCTAAGAGACCTCTGGGACAACATTAAATGCAACAACATTCTCATTATAGTGGTCCCAGAAGAAGAAGAGAGAGAGAAAAGAAAAAGAATGAAAAGAAATGAAGACAGCCTAAGAGACCTCTGGGACAACATTAAATGCAACAACATTTGCATTATAGGGGTCCCAGAAGAAGGAGAGAAAGGAACTGAGAAAATATTTGGAGAGATTAGAGTCGAAAACTTCCCTAACATGGGAAATGAAATAGCCACCCAAGTCCAGGAAGGGCAGAGAGTCCCATACAGGAAAAACTCAAGGAGAAACACGCTGTGACACATAGTATTCAAATTGGAAAAAATTAAAGACAAAGAAAAATTATTGAAAGCAGCAAGGGAAAACAACAAATAACATACAAGGAAACTCCCATAAGGTTAACAGCTGATTTCTCAGCAGAAACTCTACAAGTCAGAAGGGAGGGGTATGATATATTTAAAGTGATGAAAAGGAAGAACCTACAGCCAAGATTACTCTACCCGGCAAGGATCTCATTCAGATTCGATGGAGAAATCAAAAGCTTTACAGACAAGCAAAGGCTAAGAGAATTCAGCACCACCAAACCAGCTCTACAGCAAATGCTAAAGGAACTTCTCTAAGTGGGAAATACAAAAGAAGAAAAGGACCTACAAAAACAAACCCAAAACAATT
>NC_041221.1:39994155-39994600 GCF_002837175.3 Physeter macrocephalus | reverse complement strand
GAGATTAGAAAGTAATTACACGGAAAAAAAATGTAAAAAACACAAACACATGGAGGCTAAACAATACATTACTAAATAACAAAGAGATCACTGAAGAAATCAAAGAGGAAATTAAAAAACACCTACAGACAAATGACAATGAAAGCACGACAATTCAAAACCTATGGGATGCAGCAAAAGCAGTTCTAAGAGGGAACTTTATAAAAATACAACCATACCTCAAGAAACAACAAACACCTCAAATAAACAATCTAACTTTACACCTAAAGGAACTAGAGAAAGAAGAACAAACAAAAGCCAAAGTTAATAGAAGGAAAGAAATCACAAAGATCAGAGCAGAAATAAATGAAATAGAAACAAAGAAAACAATAGCAAAGATCAATAAAACTAAAATCTGGTTCTTTGAGAAGATAAACAAAATTGGTAAACCATTAGCCAGACTAAT
>NC_041221.1:39953340-39993970 GCF_002837175.3 Physeter macrocephalus | reverse complement strand
AAATGAAAAAGGAGAAGTTACAACAGACACCACAGAAATACAAAGCATCCTAAGAGACTACTACAAGCAACTCTATGCCAATAAAATGGACCACCTGGAAGAAATGGACAAATTCTTAGAAAGGTATAACCTTCCAAGACCGAACCAGGAAGAAATGGAAAATATGAACAGACCAATCACAAGTAATGAAATTGAAACTGTGATAAAAATCTTCCAACAAACTACAGTCCAGGACCAGATGGCTTCACAGGTGAATTCTATCAAACATTTAGAGAAGAGCTAACACGCATCCTTCTCAAACTCTTCCAAAATATTGCAGATGAAGGAACACTCCCAAACTCATTCTATGAGTCCACCATCACCCTGATACCAAAACCAGACAAAGATACTACAAAAAAAAAAATACAGACCAATATCATTCATGAATATAGATGCAAAATTCCTCAACAAAATACTAGCAAACAGAATCCAACTACACATTAAAAGGATCATACCCCATTATCAAGTGGGATTAATCCCAGGGATGCAAGGATTCTTCAATATATGCAAATCAATCAATGTGATACACCATATTAACAAATTAAAGAAGAAAAATCACATGATCATCTCAATAGATGCAGAAAAAGCTTTTGACAAAATTCAACACCGATTTATGATAAAACCTCTCCAGAAAGTGGGCATAGAGGCAACCTACCTCAACATAATAAAGGCTATATACAACAACCCCACAGCAAACATCATTCTCAATGGTGAAAAACTGAAAGCATTTCCTCTAATATCAGGAACAAGACAAGGATGTCCACTATCGCCACTATTATTCAACATAGTTTTGGAAGTCCTAGCCACAGCAATCAGAGAAGGAAAAGAACAAAAAGGAATACAAAGTGGAAAAGAAGAAGTAAAACTGTCATTGTTTGCAGATGATGTGATACTATACATAGAGAATCTTAAAGATGCCACCAGAAAACTACTAGATGTAAGCAATGAATTTGGTAAAGTTGCAGAATACGAAATTAATGCACAGAAATCTCTTGCATTCCTATGCACTAATGATGAAAAAATCTGGGAGAGAAATTAAAGAAACACTCCCATTTACCATTGCAGCTAAGAGAATAGAATACCTAGGTATAAACCTACCTAGGGAGACAAAAGACCTGTATACAGAAAACTATAAGACACTGATGAAAGAAATTAAAGATGATACAAACAGATGGAGAGATACACCATGTTCTTGGACTGGAAGAATCAATATTGTGAAAATGACTATACTACCCAAAGCAATATACAGATTCAATGCAATCCCTAACAAATTACCAATGGCATTTTTTAGAGAACTAGAACAAAAAAATCTTAAAATCTGCATGGAGACACAAAATACCCCAAATAGCCAAAGCGGTCTTGAGGGAAAAAAATGGAGCTGGAGGAATCAGACTCCCTGCCTTCAGACTATATTACAAAGCTACAGTAATCAAGACAATATGGTACTGGCACAAAAACAGAAATATAGATCAATGGAACAGGATAGAAAGCTGACAGATAAACCCACGTACCTATAGTCAACTAATCTATGACAAAGGAGGCCAGGATATACAATGGGGAAAAGACAGTCTCTTCAAAAAGTGGTGCTGGGAAAACTAGACAGCTACATGTAAAAGAATGAAATTAGAACACTCCCTAACACCATACACAAAAATAAACTCAAAATGGATTAGAGACCTAAATGTAAGACTGGACACTATAAAACTCTTAGGGGTAAACTTAGGAAGAACACTCTTTGACATAAATCACAGCAAGATCTTTTTTGATCCACCTCCTAGAGTCATGGAAAAACTTAAAAGCTCTTGTACAGCAAAGGAAACTATAAACAAGATGAAAAGACAACCCTCAGAAAGGGAGAAAATATTTTCAAACAAATCAACGAACAAAGGATTAATCTCCAAAATATATAAATAAATCATGCACCTCAGTATTTAAAAAACAAACAACCCAATCCAAAAATGGGCAGAACACCTAAATAGACATTTCTCCAAAGAAGACATACAGATGGCCAAGAAGCACATGAAAAGCTGCTCAACATCACTAATTATTAGAGAAATGCAAATCAAAACTACAATGAGGTATCACCTCACACCAGTTAGAATGGGCATCATCAGAAAATCTACAAACAACAAATGCTGGAGAGGGTTTGGAGAAAAGGTATCCCTCGTGCACCTCTGGTGGGAATGAAAATTGATATAGCCCCTCTGGAGAACAGTATGGAGGTTCCTTAGAAAACTAAAAATAGAATTAGCATATGACACAGCAATCCCAGTACTAGGCACATACCCAGAGAAAACCATAATTCAAAAAGACACATGCACCCCAATGTTCTTTGCAGCACAATTTACAATAGCCAGGACATGGAAACAACCTAAATGCCTATTGACAGATGAAAGGATAAAGAAGATGTGGCACATATATACAATGGAATATGACTCAGCCATAAAAAGGAATGAAATTAGGTAATTTGTAGAGATGTCGATGGATCTAGACACTGTCATACAGAGTGAAGTAAGTCAGAAAGAGAAAAACAAATATCATATATTAACACATATATGTGGAACCTAGAAAAATGGTACAGATGAACTGATTTGCAGGGCAGATATTGAGACACAGATGTAGAGAACAAACGTATGGACACCAAGGGGGGAAAGTGGTGGGGTGTGTGTGGTGGTGGGATGAATTGGGAGATTGGGATTAACATGTATACCCTAATTATACGTATAAAGTGGATAACTAATAAGAACCTGCTGTATAAAAAAATAAATAAAAATAAATAATTAAAAAAATAAAATGCATTCCCTGAAGGTGGCCTGCCTGGGTGCAACTACTTATTCAGCTGTGTGCCTCGGGGAAAGTCAATTAACTTACTGTGTTGATATTAATAATACTCTCTCAGAAAACTCTAAAATTTAACTGAAGAGAATTCAGCTGAAGTTAAGCAATATCAGACTCACTTCAAATATTTAATAAATGGGAACTAAATAGTAATAGTAGTGATAGTACTGATGTCACTGGCAAAGCTCATTAACAATTACTGGGAAATAAAAATAAAAGTGGGTAATAAAATAATGTCTAACCTTTTTCTTTTCCTTTGTGCTTAGTCTAGTCTCACGTGCTCATAGGCTGTCGCGTGCAGAGGCCTTGGCCTCGGCACCTCAGACCAGAGTTCCCAGTGCGAAATGGCTGCCGCGACACCTCAGCTCCGGACGGTGTGCAGAAGCGCTGCCCACCACACTCAACTCAAGATGGTGGAGGCGGGCTGTGTGCAGAGTCGCTGCACCAGGCACTGCTCTCTGGAGCCTGAGCAGCACAGCTGCGCCCACCAGGCAAGAACTCTGTCCACTTCCCTTCCTTATGACAGAGCCCTAGAACGCAGACCCGCCCGTCACCTGAGGGGACAGCGTCACCTCTAGAGTGAGAGCTCGTACGTCTCCATGCTCTGATGGAAGAATAAAACTTTCCTAAAACTTTCCTTTGCTTCTGAATCCAACTCAGTCTCGTTCTATTGGCACAAGCAACACTGGGCAGAAGGACCCTTGTCAGGGACCAACTCGGGAGGGTTGATAACAGTAGTAGTAGTAACACTAGTCTCAGAACATTTAGCATATTTCCTTCCATCTGAAATGTAAATTATTTTTACTCAAAATTAGAAAATCTAAAAATATGCCTTGTAAAACAAAGAAACACTAGTTTTAATTAGAAGACTTTAAAAATTATGCTTGTGAAGAATATAGCTTCAGCTTATGCCTTTGGTGAGTAATTTTTGATAGTTCAGAAATTGTCCTATACAGAGCAATGAGAAAGGAGACAGAGCTCATGCCTGATGGTGAGGTTGAGAAAGGGATATTCCTTTTTCCTCCCTTTGCATTACTTGAGTGCCTCTATGACTGCTCATCTAATGTAGTTAAGAGACCACTTCTAGGTACTGAATGAAGGCAATCACTTGTTTGTTCCTGGCTGCTACTGAATTTGTAAGGGTTTTGTTTTGATAAATATCCATTTGTCCCACTTTGAAATGCCATCTCTGTATCAGTGCCCAGAGTAGAGTTCCTTCCGTTCCCTAGTTGTCTAAGGCCAGTCTTTCTGACTGTATATCCAGTCTGTTAACTACTGTCTAAGAAGCTGTATAGATCTATACCTTACCATTGTTGTTGTTATATAGTTCTTCTCATGAAATGAAAAGTACGACTTTTAATTCTGCTCATTTAGAGGATATATATTTCCTTCTTCAGTGAAATGCAGCTATCAGGTCACAATGCAGCTGTCTTCCAGATTAAATGTTGGTTCTCCACCCTGAGCTTGATGCTTGTTGGGAGTCTCTAGTAACTGATTGTAGGGGAGAGCTATTTAACCCCTTTTAAGTATGAGAGTAGGCAACTTCTAAGAGGGATTTAATGTAGAGCCCAAAGATATTTCATCTACTTGTTCACATATATGATCAGTACCACAAGTGGTCAACCCTGATATATATTCTTAAAGCATTACAGGGGAATAAATAATTCTAAAGTTTCCTTATAGCATACCTAACTAAAACAGCATAAAGGAGCCAATTTGGATAACATCCTTTCCCTCAATATTTGAGGAGGGAAAGTGTACTACATTTAGATATCACATATTTCAAACAACATATTCTGGTAGAGCTTTGGCAGCATCACTGCTCATCTTAGTACACTCCTATCCTTGGAAAACTAATCTATTATGTTGGTACAATATGTGGAATTAAAAAGGTTGCCATATTCAAATAAGCATATCTTTAAAAGGTAAAAAAAGACTTTATAGTTTATCTGGTCTAATCTCTGATTTTCAATAAAAAACCATTATAAATTTCATAATAAATCTTAACACATATTACATTTATTTAATAAATATAGACATTATAAAGACTAACAAATTCCTCTGAATTAACATATTTACAACTGTATTAAATAAACGATAAGATTTATAAATCTTTCTCAACACTCAAGCTCAAGAACATCCTTATCCTCATACTGGTAGCAGTCAATGACTTTTTTTCTCTATTTACAGAATGCCCTCCACTCATCAATTTTATGTGCTAATGAGAAAAAAAATAGATCACTTAACATGAGTAATACTTTAAACATTCTCTTGTATTTGGTTTGGGAAAGCAATATTATATTTTTCATATCATTTTAGTTTAGGCCTCATTATCTTGTTTACTCTCAATCAGATACAGTTTCTAACCCTTTCTGACCAGTTTTTCTAACCACACTATATCCACTAGTTTTAATAAACTAGTTTTGCACCATTTTAAGTGAACAGGTAAACCACTTTTTCATTTGTATTAACAAACATTATTGACAAAGCTTAACAAATTTCTATATGGGCTACCATTAATACAACTTTTCTACTAAATTCAATGTAAATATCTTTTATTTTCTTTATGTTTTCAAAGCTAAAGCTAATAACTGTACATGCTAATGTTTATGAAAAAATATTACAATCTATTACAATGTTACTGGAGACCATTTCATGTCTCAGGAAGATATTTCTGCCTACTGATTACTGAGACAAGTAGGTACTGTATTTGTGAAGACAACTTTTATAACATTAAAATGAGAATAAATTTGAGTTTCTGGATGTATCAATATTATCAATGGCCAATTTTCTACTTTTGTGTAATAAAAAACTTATCTGGTATCTCCAACATTTGAGATATTAACATAAACACATTAAAAAATACATTGAAATTACCCAAATGAATAAAATTCTTTGTGTATGCTCATCCATATCAATCCTCTATTTTCAAATGGTGACTCTGTCATGAACATGAATAAAAATTAGTCCATGAAACCATTCATGTATTCTAGAATTATTGTAGTTGTACAGTATCACATTATATTAAATTGTTTTTTATAAATAAATGATATATATTAAGACTGGCTTGCATCAAAACTCAACATTTTTCAGTATTTCATTATATGATAAATGTAGTAACTAATATGGGAAACATGCCCAAATATGGGCACTTGAGTAGTTCATTGTGGCAGCTGCTGGCTTGACAAAATCATTATGTCTTATACTAATTTTTTTTTTCCTGTATCTAACTTGCTATAACTAAACTTCATTAACACTTTAGGAAATATGAGCCTTTCTCCATCTGGCACATGGTTTTTTACAACGCATTTGCTGTAATTTAGAAAATCTGTAAACAGCTGGCAAAAAATATATTTTTATTAAGATCTTCAGTACCATATTTGACAGATCTGTAGCTTTGCATACATTTCTGAAACTCAGAATATTTTCTTTCTTTTTCAACTCTGTAATCTCCACAATCTCTCTAAATTTTAAGAGACTAAGTGGCTTGGTCTCTAATTATGAACCTGTATGTAAATCCATCATATTTAAAGTTTATATGTGGATAATTCAACTGATATTTGGCCTTAAAATTATTAAAAGCATGAGAGACTCCCTTCTGACTGTTTATTTATTTTAACAACAAAGATCTCAAGACAGTGCTTTTCAATTCATACAAGATCATTGAATGAATATTTTGTATGTTTCTGTTTTTAGGATTCCTTTTTATGTATATTACACACCATGTATTTTTTCTATTGCTACAAATTATCTCATATTAATAGTCATCTTATATCTTTCTGATTTCCTCACACCTTTCATATTAAACAGTAATATCAGTAATTTATAAAGATTTAAGGATGTCACTAGAAAGTACAAGTAGTAGAATATGTATGTTTTATATAAACATAAATGATCTCATAAGCACATGACTGACAAAAGTTAGGAAAAATTGTAATAAGATATTCAAGAAGAGCTGGTAGTAATAACTTTAAACTAAATAAATAAAGTTGAGTCTTGTTTATATTAAAATAGGTGGCTAAGTATCCAGAAAACAACTAAAAAGGCAGCAGTTAGGAGTATTTAAACAATTTATCAAAATATTCCTAAAATCATTAAAGAGATAAAATATCTAAATGAAGGTGGGAACCCAGTATCAGAGACAATTTTGTTCTGGCTACATTTCTACAAAAATGATGAACTTGACAAGCTTTGGTTCTCCAAGACTCAATGTACACCAAGGGATGAGGACACAGTCTCAACACCTGCTAAACTTGAATTCAAGACCATTTTTTAATAAAACTACAATTCCACAGGGTTACAATTTCTGTGAAAGTAAGAATCAAGTCTAATTTTCATCTTAAGAAGATTGAAATAAAAGTTGCTCATTGTAGAGCAGGAGGTCTGTGGAGTGAGGATTTCCCTGAAAAGTTGTAATCAGAAGCAAATCCTAACATGGATCTGAAAACCAAGATCACATCACATTTTTAGTCCAAAAGACAGTTCTCCTAAATGTCTACTATAAGTAAAGACACATCATCTTTTGAGTAGTTTTCCTCAATAATTTCATAAATTATTTTAAAAGACAGTGAGCAAATCATGATCTAAGAAGACCAAATGGATGAACAGATATCCTATGTTTATAGATTAGAAGACATAAAAGTGTAAAGACGTCAATTATCTCCAGATTGGGCTATAGATTCAAGAATATATAAATTAAAATCCCATTAAATTTTTGTTCTTTTGTTGATGTTACCTAACAAAGTTTTCTAAAATTTATTTGGAAGAACAAACAGTCAAGAATAGTCAAGGTACTATTAAAGAAAATTCACAGAGTTGGTGGATTTTTCTTCACCACAGGGTTTATTGTAAAGCGACGGTAATTAAGACAGAATTACATCAGTGAAACAATAGGAAAATATATAAATGGAACAAAAAAGAGAGCTCAGAAATAGATCCATATTATATAAACACAATATTTAATTGAGATTGAATTGCAGATCAGTGAACAAAGAATAGACGTTTAAAATAAATGGTGCTAGGTGATTGGTTATCTAACTAAAAGAGGTTGGATTATAGTCATTAAGGATGCAAACCTGGAGCCAGATGTATACATCCAAATCTCAGAAACGCACCTACCAGGTTTGTAATCTTGAGCAGTTAATGTCTAGGTGTCTCAGTTTCCTCCTCTGTAAAGCAGGGATACTAATTTTATGCTTCCTTCGGAGGGTTCTTGTGGAGATTAATTAAAGTAATATATGTAATGTATTAAGATAAATAACTTGACAACTAGCAAACGTAACATGTATGGGTTATTATCCATGATTATCATAATCACCTTCAGCATTACTAAATACTCACCATCATGATATGGGAAAACAAATTTGTAATCCTACCTTGTGACATACGTAAAATAATTTCCATGTAGACTAAAGACTAGAATGAGAAAGGCAAATTAAAGATATTTTATTTCTATGTTTAAGGGAGTTAGGTGGTTTTGTTGGACATAGAGATGGAAGCCATTTTTATTGTGTTGTCTGAGAGTTGAAAAAAGGTTTAATATTTCCCAACCAGTTTTCATGTTCAACAATGCTATCACTGAATTGGCAGATAATTATTTTAATGTATATTTATATTTCAGTAAATTTTACAAATTCTTTAAAATCTATCCTATTCCTTCTTCTAGGCTTACCTAAATAACTATCACCTTTCATAGAGAAAATGCTGCTTTCTATTCTACATGAAAACTTTCTAACTCATCCAAAATCAGTTATGTCTTTTATATATTTAGTACTGTTCACAACACTCATTTAGAACTCATCACTTTCTCCACTTTGAATCTGTCCAATGGCTAAATATTCTGAGTTTAGAGTAAGACATATCTAAGTTTGAGAACAAATTCTAGCAGTTATTAATTGAAGGTCTGGATAAATGACAACATTTCTAAACCTCAGTTTTCATATTTATAATATAGGAACAATAATATTTGACCTATGAGATTTGATAGGCTTTAATATAAACAATATGCCTATCATAGCAGGTCTGATTACTTTGTCATTTTCAATTTTACTGTAAACATATCAGCAGGAAATGTGCTATATTATTTATATTCCCGAGTGCTATTCAAAATATCCTGTACAAAGAATTATTTAATAAGTGTTTACTGTTTGTTTTGGGAGCTGGCTGCATAAGTTAAAGTTCAATCTCCCCATACTACTGTACGTTGTCTTTTGAAAGCCCTGAGCAACAAATATATTCTTCTCCTATTTTCACGCATTTTGTGCTACACAAAGATGTCCACTTCTACAGTTATTGAGGAAGGAGTCTTTTTCATTCTACTGTTCCCATATAATTATAAAAGAAATTTGAAGGAGAAGGAATCAAGGGAGTAATAGAATTTTGCTCTTGTGTGTGAAAATATTACTACCAATGGTCCTGGGTACTCTAGAGTGTTTTCATTAAATGTCATTACCTTACCTTATCTAAATAACACCTCTTTTTCTAATTGTTATATTATTTGACTTTCTAAACTCCTAATGTGCTTGAAACACTTTATAGTCTTTCAAAAAAAAAAAAAAACACTCTAGAAGAGCTGCTTTTCAAAATTAGTTTCCAGCTGATCACTGAGACTCCAGAGCATGTTTAATTATACAAGAGACACTAAAAAACAGTCACCAATCACTACCTTGTTAATGCAGAATGCTTTCTCTCTTCCTCTCTCTGTCACTCCGTCTCTTTCTCTGTTTGTCTTTCTCTCTGGGGAGGTGGAGCATAATTTTATTTGTATTGTGCCATAAGGGGGGAGAGATGCAATCTTTATTTGCCATTATCTGATAAGCAATATATTCAGGTTATCTGGACAAGCTGTTATTCACAGATCTTTCTGCAATTTATATGATTGCTTTTTTTCTCCTGAATTTACCCAGTATCTTTTTTTTTTTTTTTTTTGGTGGTACGTGGGCCTCTCACTGTGGTGGCTTCTCCCGTTGCGGAGCACAGGCTCCGGACACACAGGCTCCGTGGACATGGCTCACGGGCCCAGCCGCTCCGCGGCATGTAGGATCTTCCCGGACCGGGGCACGAACCCGTGTCCCCTGCATCGGCAGGCGGATTCTCAACCACTGCGCCACCAGGGAAGCCCTACCCAGTATCTTTTAAGAGACAATGTGGCTTTGCTTTGAGTGAATATTTATATTCATGGAATCCATTTTAAATGTTAAGGTAGAGCCAGTCAATTCCACATAGACTTACTGAACAGCAGAATTAGAAGAGTTCTTTGTATGTACTCCATGAGACTTTAAACTTCACCACTGAGGAGTTGCTATCCGGTCTCTGTTTCAAAACACCTAAACGTAGAAATAGCTACTTCTCAGTGAGGTTTATGCATCTTTTGTCTGTATATAACTTCAGGAAATGTGCTTTTATACTAAACCCAAAGTTTTATTCTTAAAATTTCCATCCAAAGTTTATCCTTAATTTTGAAGTCACATAAAATAAGCCTTATACTTTTTTCTTCATTAGAGATCATTAAGGAAAATAAATTGGGGGGCAACAATTTTCTCACAACAAAAATCATTTGTACTCTCCTAGGTACTTTGTACAAATTTGAGCATTCAGTTTTCACAAAAGTTATTTTGGGTTGGTATTTTTAACCCAATTTTTTGTAGGAAAAATATCAAGGCACAGCTTCTAATAAAAAAGATAACCACCGTGGCTTTCTCATGACTTTTTTATCTGAGAAAAATAGCAGTTTATTTTCTCATACAATTAGTTTCACCTCTTTCTTAGTATCCCAGTTTGTATCCATTAGGCATCCTCTGCTTTTCTTTATTTTTCATAAATTCTTTTTGTTTGTTTTTATTTTTAAATACCTTTTCTGAGAAGGAAAAAAAGAAGGAAGGGAGGGAGGTAGGAAGAAAAGAAAAAGAGAAAAGAAGGAAAGAGAGTAGAAAGAAAATGTATTCAGATGCAACCTCTCTAAGACTTGTGTTCTACACTGAAGAAAAAGTTCTCCCTTGTCACTATCTGTAATTTTTTTTGTAATTATAATTTGGAACTTTAAGTCTCCAAGTTTGTAATAAAATATTTTTGATGCACTCATGGCTCCTGGCTTCTGAGTGTGTAATTATCTATAATATGCTTCGAAGTATGGTGTGAGAAAAGAAAATAGCTATATTCTTAAAATTGTCATCCATGAAGCTAAGTATCAGAACATGGCAGGAAATACATTTTTGACTTCTGTAGTCATTAAAAACTAACATAAGATAGTTTTAAGTCACTTTTATTCTATAAGTTGAAATAAAATTATAATCCTATTTAATACTATTATACTTTATACTGTCTTTCCAATTCTATTTGATATTATATTAACACATTTGGATCACAGATACAGACATATTGCTTGTACTGCTAAACACTGATTCTCACATTTCAACAGTTCTTACTCTTATCACTTTGTTCAGATAATTTTACATACTTAGGTAACATATCAATATTTATTGCCCAATAATAACTGAGAAATATTGACTGGCATAAATCTTAACATTTTACCTGTATTAACACATTTAATCCTCATAAAAAACCTTATGTGACTGTATACTACTATTCTTCCCCTTTTAGAGGAAGATGCTGAAGCCACAGAGAAATTTCATGAAATGACCAAAATTACAAAGTTTAGTAATGGCAGAACCTGGGTTGGAATCCAAGCAATTTGGATCTAAAGTCCATGTTTTAATCACCATCTCTAATGTAAGTCTTCATTATTTTAAATATCCCTAATTCTTATAAATCCAGGTTATATTAATTTGTCTTAGAACTCATGGCTTACAACACAGTATATCATGATTGTTGAATTATATAAAATAGCACTCAATTAGCGAATGGCTACACCATTGTCACACACATGTACACACACAAGCAAACTCACACACACACAGAATTATTCCTAGAAAATATCTTTGAGGTCCAGTCCACTCTCAGATTTCTTAACTTTAGGAAGCAAATGCTGGGATGACAGATTGCTCAGCAGTGAGTGTTACACACAGACTTGAGTGTAAGTGCATGATTATGTCACTTACCATCATTTTCTGATTCCTTCACAGGAATTCCTGGTAACAGTATTTTCAAAATCACTTATTCTACAATTTGTTACTTACTAGACTCAAGGTATTCTGCTTTCCCCAACAGATTATGATCTGAACACCAGCATTAGCAACATACCCTGGAAAATTCTTTGTAATGCAGAATCTTAGGACTCAACCCAGATCTGTCAAATCAAAATCTTTTACCAAGATTCCAGGTGATTCATATTCACATTGAAGTTTAATAAGCATTGCATTAAAGCATCCAATAGGTTTTGCCTTCTAGTAGCTTATGATCTTTGCTGCACAATATGGTACTGACATGCGGCATTTACGTTTAAGTGTAAATTATTTAAAACGAAATATCATTACAAATTCAGTTCTTCAGTAACACTAACCACAAATTCAGTTCTTCAGTAACACTAACCACAAATTCAGTTCTTCAGTAACACTAACCACATTTCAAGTGTTCAGTAATTACTCATGTGGCTAGTGAATACCAGATTGGATTTATTGGATATATATTGGGTAATACTATATTGAAAAGTGTCCATATAGAGAATTTCCATCATTGCTGAAAGTTCTATTGAAGGCATTTCTCTGTATCCAGAATAGACTATATTTGTTGTTATTGGTCAAGAAGTAAATATTTTAGGCTTTGTGGTCTACGTACAGTCTCTGTTGCATGATCTTTTCTTTTTAAAAAACAACTCTTAAAAAAAAAAGTGAAAGCAATTCTTAGCTCATGGTAGTGTGAAAATAGACCATGTGCTAGATTTGACCTGTAGACCATAGTTTGTAGATCCATGCTCAATATGACAACTTAGGAGATAAATGTATAGATAAGAATACTTAGAGGAAGATGTGCAAAGTACTGTGTGTTGACTCAAAAAGACCAGAAGTCAAAAGTAACACACACAAAGCTTCTAGATTTCATTCTCATTTAAGGCATCCCTCGATTTTAATCTGATTTCTTTTCCTATTAAAAGATTTTAAGGAAGGACAAAAGTGGTCCAACAAATATCCTAAATTCTACCCAGTGCTAGAGAAGCCCTGCAATCAAGCATAGCTACACTAAGAAGGGACTCACTGAACAGCACTCTAAATTGACAAAAAGTTGATACCTGTAACTATAACAGAATAGCATTGCAAGAAACAATAATGATGAAATCAAATTAGTCAAAACAACATTAGTCCACTTTATCTGTGAAACCTCTTTCTCACAAGAACCTCAGGATCCTGTAAAGCTTTACAATTGTTTCTGTGAGAGTCCTGAAATATTTCAGTTGCACTTTGAACAAAAAGCAAGCTTATCAACACCCCTTATTTACTACCTTTGTGGATGGAAATTCTGTTTTCTTCTGTAATCATAGCCGTGAGCCCTCAAAAACCACTTCACAGTGAACCTTTCTTAAGAGTCCACTATTATAATGTTTCCCAGGGAATAAGATAGGATGTCTCAACATAACTTATGTTTTCTTACACTTCATATAAGCCCTAATCTGACCTCAAACTATCAGAAAATTAAAGGAAAAAATTGTCCAGTGGCAGACACTGGACTGTATTCAGAATTCCTCTTTTCGAAACAGAAGAGTTAATGAATCTAGTTCTTAAGGTCCAGTCTAATTTTCCCTTTGAATGAGTTTCCTTCTAGGAGGGGCCTCTCCTCCTCTACAAAAAGACTTCTATTGAGCCTATATGTTCTATTTTCAAAGTTCCTAGACATGTCTGGACTCTAGCACTGATAACAGCCCAGATTCCAGTTGATATCCCTACAACACATAAGTAGAGAAGGAATCAAAATAATTTAACATTTTTTGATTTTTTTGGTAACTCCCCAGAAGAAAAGTATAGTAACTTTTAAAAGATATTTCTAATTAGTAAGTTAAATACAGTTGACCATTGAACAACATGGGTTTGAACTACTTGAGTCCACTTATAAGCACATTTGTTTTTCACTAAATACTTACTACAGTATGACACTCTCCAGTTGGTTGAATCTGAAGATAAGGGTATGGAGGGCCCACTGTAATGTTATAAGCAGATTTTCAAATTCAAGGAGGGTTGGCGTCCCTAACCCCAGCGTTGTTCAAGGGTCAACTGTATTATATTATTTTATGATAAATATCAAATACATTAAAGGTCAAATTGTAAAGCCATAAAAACATTTCATTTTACCTTTGTTGACAATCATTTATAATAGTAAATAAAAAAAGAGTATACCTTAATGATAAAATTTATTTTTTTACTTTATTTGGGTTAAGCATCTCTTCTGGTTTGTGACACTTAAACTATTCCCTGTATTTAAACTTAGTCATTACTTCTACTTGTGAATAGTCCTTTATTTATATAGGAAAAAACTCTTCTATCTGAACCTCATTAAATTATTTGTCTGATTATGCAAACTATAAACTTTTTAATAACGGAGTTACTTGAAATACATGATGCTACTGAGAGCTAATCATATTGGAAATTGCATTATAGCATGTTTGCTATTTCAATTTTATTCCTCAGCCAGTAGATATAAAATTTGTAGTTAAGTATTCAAAGTACAATTACTTTAATAAATGTGTCATACCTTGCATATATTTTCAATCTCCTATTTATTAAAAGAATTGCAACTATGCTCCAACAAAAATGAAAAACTTGATTCTCCCATATCAAAAGATAATTGAATTTTAAAACTATAGCATTTAAATAGTAGAGTGTTAAGAGCCTTGAAAGCATACTGGTATACTTACTGACAACACAGGTGTAAGTTAACTAAACTCTATTTTCACATTGTATGTAGTTTACTCTAAAACGTCATTAAGTAATTTCTTATCAAAAAGATAAGCTAAAGAATATGGGAAACAATATTATATAAATATATATAGTAGCTCTTCAGGCAGAGAACATGAAAAAGAATTAGATTACTCATGAAGATGACTACAGATACCAACCACTCAGGGCAAAGAAGGAAGCAGGGTGGAAATCTCTATTTTACACAGTCATTGTTATTATCAAGGACATCATGGGTTGGCAATAAAGGAGATCTGTTGTTCCTAGGAGACCCTCATCAACTGATGCAGCATTCACACTGCACAACTCAGGTCAGTAGAAAATGTTCAACAAGTTGATAATGCAGCTAAAAATGCCCAGAAATTAGATAGACAAAATATTGTATATTACACTCTATTTGAGGATTGTTTTTTGTTTTTTCTGTGTTGCAACAACTCTTCTAGAGGACAGCCTATTAGCTGCATGTTATGCAAGTACAAAATTGGGAAACAAATTTTGCTAAAGCCTTACTACAAAATCTTGTGATCGCAAAGTGGTGAAGTAGTCTATGTGAACTTCAGTGTATAGTGTGCAGAAAAGATACATGCACCCCAGTGTTCATAGCAGCACTATTTACAGTAGTCAAAACATGAAAGCAACCGATGTGTCCATCAAGAGATGAATGGATAAAGAAGATGTGTACTTGTATACAATGAAATATTACTCAGCCATAAAAAGAATAAAATAATGCCATTTGCAGCAATATGGATGGACCTAGAGATTAGAATACTGAGTAAAGTAAATCAGACAGTAGAAGACAAATATCATGATATAACTCATATGTGGAATCAAAAAACACGATGCAAATAAACTGATTTACAAAGCAGAAACAGACTCACAGACTTAGAAAACTAACTTATGGTTACCAAAGGGGAAAGGTGGAGGGGAGGGATAAATTAGGAGGTTGCGATTAACGTATACATACTACCATATATAAAATAGATAATAAACAAGGACCTACTGTATAGTGCAGGGAACTCTACCCAATACTTTGTAATAACCTATATGGCAAAAGGATATGCGAAAGAAGAGATATATGTATATGCATAACTAAATCACTTTGCTGTACACCTGAAACTAACACAACATTGTAAATCAACTATGCTCCAATATAAAAAAAAATTAAAAATAAAAATAAATTAATTAATTAACTTTAAAAAAGAAGAGTTAACATTGCAGGCCCAAGACTCGATCCTAAGAAAGGGCTTACTTGTCAAGCTGGCTCTTGGCTGGTGGTTGGGAACCTCGTGGAAAAACTTTCTTACATTAGTATAAAACTTTCCTCAATGATAAAACTAGCTTACTGTGCTAAAACTGTAGTTAATCCTGCACATCTGCTTTCATTCTAGCAGTCTGGAATTTTCATATGTGCCTAGTAAGGTGTCATAAATTGTCTACCTCGAAATTTTGATGTTTGACTGCTGATATTAAATTTTAAGCCTTGTCCTTCCTTCTTACACTTCTAGCTCACATCTGGGTAAGCTAATAAGAAAGCAGGGGACTTGCTCCCTTCTTTGGTGCTGACAAGAGATTCAAACTGTGTGATCTTCATTGCAGCCCCATCATCTAAACACCATAAAAACCCCCAGCCAGGGCTTCCCTGGTGGCGCAGTGGTTGCGCGTCCGCCTGCCGATGCAGGGGAACCGGGTTCGCGCCCCGGTCTGGGAGGATCCCACATGCTGTGGAGCGGCTGGGCCCGTGAGCCATGGCCGCTCCCAGCCAGTCTTCTTTCCAAGACCTACTTTGGTGCTACATGCTCCCACTCTTTTACCAGCAAGTCTCAATATGTGAGTATAAACCTCTTCATACATAGATCTCCTCATGTATGTCATATCCCTATTCTGGCAGTACTTGGCGAGATTCACTTATGCAACTGATCAGATACCATGTCTGCTCTATCTGTATAGAATCTCACGATCAGTTGTTTCAGTAATGTACGAAGGAACAAAGAGTAGTTTTTCTAGACTTTTCCAACACTAACCAAATGATTTATGATAATAAATTATCATTGTGAGAAATAACAACATGATTTGTCATATCACTGTAAATAAATGGTGTTAAATATATTTTCTAATAAATGTAAATATTAGAGAAAAGCTAAATATAGATTTAGAGAAATAATGTTGTAGTCTTCCAAAAGCAAATCTTGAAGTAAAAGTATATATGGTATATTTAGTAGGCTTTTGAATACATAAAAGAATTGCATTTATACAGACAATTATAAATATGCTTTAGAAAATTAAATTAGTTTTGAGATTGATCCTAACAAAATTATGGGCTCCTGTTTCAATTTGAAAGATTGTTCACATTATGAAAGCAATTCATGTTCATCTTAACCATGTAAATTGCAGGAAAAATCTTTAAGGACAAAATGATAGGCACTTGTATTCTCATTATCCTGTGATAACTTTGTTATGATTTAAGTGTGTGTACTTTGCATGTGTATGACTCGATCTATTTTCCTCTTTCTCTCTATGTACAAATTATTTAATTAGTAAAAATTTTGAAACATTTTAAAATTGTTTTCACTTTAAAATGTTATGAACATTTTATTTTTTATTTTTCCAAAATATGATTTTTATGATCTCACATCATAGTTTTAATGTTAATATTTTTATTAGTCTGGAAAAAGTCTGTACAGATAGTCAAGAGAGAAAGGATATTAAGAATAACCTTATGCCAATAAAATTTGATAATTTGCATGAAAGTAGTAACATTTTAAAAATACCATGTGTCAAAAAATAAAGGAAGCAATAGGTAATCTGAAAGTTTGGTGTCTATTAAAGAAAAATATATAAAAATTCCTACAAGTTACAATCCACAAGCTCAGAGCCATATGTCTTCCTTAGAATTCTTCCAAATATGTAAGAAATGATAGCATCCTTACAAAAAATACTCCATGTAATGGAAAAAGAGGAACACAAAGCAATTAATTTTATGAGGCCTCAGTAACTTTGATACTGTTACTGACCAGGGTTCTTGGCCTCCTTAATCAATGGAATTTGATCAGAGGCCAGACAAGAAATTCAGGCAAGGCTTTTTTGGAGCCTCTGCTGCAGCAAGGGGGAGCGAGAACAAACAACAGTTTCCCTTGTTTGCTTGCTCTCTGAGGGAGGGTGAGCTTGTTCCTTACACAGGATGAGGATAAGGGTGTGTCCAGGTGTCGGGTTGGAGGCATGGCTGAGGTGGTGTTGTGTGCAGGGGGCATGCGCAGTACACTGCTTTTGCTCCCGACCCCCTGTTTTTGCTCCAGGCTCTTCAAAAGTGGCTGTTGGGTTTTATGGTCTCTTTGTATCTTTTGCCCAGAATTTGCCCCAACTGTGCATGCATGCAGTTATTTTTAGTCCTATAAAATTTCTTTGTATTTTCTTGCTTGAGGAGAGGTATATCCAGGTGCAAGCACTGCAGCACTGCAGCAGAGGGTCCCAGGTCCCAGCCTGTATCAATACCAACTTTAGAAAAGTGTATTAGAAGGAAAAAATATGCAGACACCTCACTTTCATGAGCACAGATTTAATAATTATAAACAAAATATTAGAGAAAGAAATCAGGCAAGCAAAGGGATAAACACATCCAATAAAGTATGTTAATTATTTGAATACATAAGTGATTTAGCATCCACAATACATTCAATGTAATTCATAGCAGTAACAGAAATACAAGACCCTAGTATTTCTATAGCTACAGAAAATCAGGTTCATGAAATAATCAATCCATTCATGATATAAACTTTTAGTAAGCTAGAAACAGGGTAAACTTTTCATTTAAATAAAGATTACTATCCCCCCAAATCTACAACTTTGATCAATAATTCTGAAATATAAACCCTAAGCTCTGTATGAGGCAAGGATGCCTGACATTGCTAGTACTAATAAAACATGGTAAAAGTGTGTGTCACACAGGAACAATAAGGCCAAAAACCAAAAAAAAAACACAAAAAACAAACCAATGCAATGTAAGGTAATATATAATATCATAAAAAATATTTAAAAAATAAAAAACATATGGTTTGGAAATGATGGGATAATTGCCATTATTTGCAGATGACACAATGCCCCCACCAGAATGACTAACATGTCAAAAAGAGACAAAGCAAAATGTTAGGAAGGTCTTGAACTACTTGAAATATCATCTGCTGTTGGGAGTGAAAATAAGTAGACAAACTTTGGAGAAGTGAACACATGCATGCCCTATGACTAGGCAATTTCACTCCCAGATAAATAATCTAACAGCAATATTTTAATACTTTTATAAAAGACATGTACAAGAATGTTCATGAAGACACTACTTGTTACAACCTAAAACTGGAAACTAGCCAAATGCCTATCAACATCAGAATGAGGTTTAATTATATTATATGATAAAGTATTATTCAATAATTAGAATGAACAAACCTCAACTACATACAAAAATATGGAAGAGTCTTATAGTATAATGTTGACACAAGAGCCAAACCTAAGGGTATTTTCTGTATTGATCAAGTTCAGGACAAGAAATACTCATCTTTGGTGTTGGAAATCAAGACAGGGCTTTTCTTGGGGTAGGTGGGGTTAATGATAGGAAAGAGTCACAAAGAAGCCTTTTAATAATTTTATGATTATTGAGTGACTTGCACATTTTCTGTTTCTATGTAATATTCAATGAAGAATTTAAATACTTTCTTTGTACTCTATTTTACTGTAATTTTCCCTAAAAGTACATCTTAATTTATTCTTGAAAATTTTTATACTTATTACCTTAGAGTATCATACAACAAAATATATACATAATTTGAAGTTTATTTCTTAAAATATCCTGTTCCTCTAGGTCTCTAATTTTTATAATTTTTAAATAACATTTTATAAAGTTATTATCAGAGTTTTTAATATAAAATTATTATATATCAGTATGTGATTACCAAAATAATGCATATATAAATATACCTTACATTTGATATTTATTAAAAATAAAATCTTCTGGTTTATGCATGTCTTAATTTGATAGAAGAGACCTATTTAAAATCATTAAATTAACAAATAGATACTAACATTTCCTGAAATGAAACCGTGTCCAACAGTCTTCCTTTTTATAACTATAGACTCTGAGAAAATCTGTTCACATAAAAAGTAAATAGAAGTGGCAATGTATTTTATAGTGATGTCACTCAACTTCCTGTACACCTCCTTACATGACAGAAATTTCATAGTGATTTACATTAAAAATTATTTTAATGATCTTCAATAATATGAGAACTGAATTTTTTTTTCATACGATATGTTTAGAAGAAAAACTAAACTAAATGGAGTGGTTTAAAAGGATTTGTTACTCAGGAATTGGCATTTCCGATTTTTTCAATAACTTTACCAGTTAAGCACTATATTTTTAAACATCCCTTTGTTTGTTATATTGAAATATTTTTTACTCCCAGGATATTCTTCTCTGGTAAGATTCCAAATATATGAGAAATACGTGAGAAGGGACAGTTTTGAAAGTGTAAATAAGAAAGATTGGCAGATGAATTCTTATAAAGATCAGTTTTAAGGAAGAGTGTAAAAGAGTATGAGGATATGATAAGTATCTTAAGATTCTTTGAAGTATCATGAACTTTGGAAAGTGTCATGTTTCCTGAGATAGCCATACATCATTATAAAGACTGCTACACTGTTCTGCCTTTCAACTTGATCACTGTCCACATATCCAACTGTAAGTACATTCTACAGCAGGCCCACATGGCTGAAGAGAGAGGCTGACTTGCATTGCAGAGGGTTGAGGGAATGGTGAGGTAGAAAGCATAAGTAGTGTGACTTTTTAGAGGAATAGCAATTCAAGTGCAAGAGTAAGTGGCTTCTCTAGGACCACCCATAAACTGCTTAACTCTTCTGTGGCCCTAAATAAGAGAGAAGACAGAGACAGAGAGAGAGAGAGAGAGAGAGAGAGAGAGAAAGAGATTTAACAAATTACTTATAAAATATATTAAATGACTGTTCATAGATTTTATTTGAAAGAAAATTATGATTTAATTTGAACATAGCAGGGCACTTGATACAGAAGTGGGAGAAAATAATTAAATGGCAAACATGTTCATTTCAAGATTGTTTTTCATTAACACAAACTACATTCTTAATGTAGAGACAGTCTTTAACTCTAGATAATCACTTCAATTATTGTTTTCTTCATATTACATTATAAAATGTTACTGATGTTGAGAGAAGAATCATGAAATATACATACATAACAAAGCTGTTATTTCTATATATGGTTTGATGAGAACAAATTAATTAACCTTTTATTCCATAGTGAAAGAAAATTCAATTTATATAAAGTGATATATTAAGATTCTTTAGAAATACTTTATAAAAATGTAAGAAAATGGTGTTTTTTGCCATAATGAATTATCTTTTCATGTTTCTATTGAACTTGACACTTTGGTTCCTTTGAATAACATTTTAATTGAAGGCCATGAACCTGAAAGTTTATACTTATTTACTGACAGCAGGGAAATTCTCTGAACTTTTTTTTTCATGTCATCATTTTGTAATAGCAAAGAACAAATCTGACTCCATATTGGATGTTTCTTTTACTTTAAACTTTGTACTCTATTGCTTTTGCTACAAGTTAAGAATGTTGCCTGTAGCCTGAAATATACAGGATAGTTCATTCTCAAGGCTCTGACCTTCAAAGATATAACACTTTTCTCTTCATATAGAGATAAAAGTTTGCAGAACAGAGAATAACATTTGCCTTGTTGAAGGTTTACAGGAACATCATGATATGACCTATGGGGACAACTTCAAGAACAAAGGATTCTGACACCTAAGAATTTGTAACAACCAACCACACCCTCTCCCCTTTTAGTATGAAAGAAGCCTGAATTCTAACTCAGGTAAGATCATTCTTTGGGAAACTAGTCCAACATCTTCTCAGTCTGCTGGCTTTCTGAATAAAGTTGCTATTCTTTGCCTCAATAACTCGTCTCTCAATTTATTGGCCTGTCATGTGGCAAGCAGTATGAGCTTGGAGTCAGTCTATTGTTTCAGCGAGTAGTTTTCCTTGACTGGGAAACATTTGTCTTCTCTCAAATAGTAAAATTTACTCGTATGTTTCATTCTCCTGAACAGCTCTTTCAATTTATTTTCCTTTTCTTTCTTGTTTTTAGTCTCGTCCTAGACTTGAGCAAGAAAAGACTGATGACTAAAGTTGTCTAGTGATTTACTAGACCATCCACTCCATTCATTGTGGAAAATCTCATTCCTTTATTAATGTTATTATTTACTAAGCAGCAGATGCCAAATGCTGTAGCTGAAACTACTTAGTTTCCCAAATTAATCCTTTAAAAACTAATTTTATTTTTAATGTTAAATAACTTATAAAATTGGTTTCAAGTGAAACTATGCTAAATGTCTAAAATTGGCTTGTAAAATAATTGACCACTGTAGCTGCACGTTCAAACCTAGATTAATATTCATTTGGCATCTTCCCAAACCAATTATTTCAGATTTAAAATTTTATCTTGGGGCTACTCTTTGTTGTAGTGTGTGGACCTCTCATTGCGGTGGTTTCTCTTGTTGCGGAGCATGGGCTCTAGGCACGTGAGCTTCAGTAGTTGTGGTGTGTGGACTCAGTAGTTGTGGCACTCGGGCTCTAGATCGCAGGCTCAGTAGTTGTGGCGCACAGGCTTTGTTGCTCCGCAGCATGTGAGATCTTCCCGGACCAGGGCTCGAACCCGTGTCTCCTGCATTGGCAGGAAAATGTGAATGTTGGGTTAATTAAAAAAAAAAAAAAAAAACGAAACTGACAAAAACAAAACTGAATTAGTTGGGTTAATTAAAAAAAAAAAAAAAAACGAAACTGACAAAAACAAAACTGAATACTTAATTGTGAGAATTAAGATAATAAAAAGCAACGATTAATGTTGTGAACATTTACAGAGTTTATATGCATTTACTTTTTAATACTAACACTGATGTTGTTGTAAATAAAGAATATAAGCGATGGAATGGTCATCCCTATAAGTCAAGATCAGAGATGCATAATCTTTTCTGTTTCTGTAAGGAGAAAAATTTAGTTATTTAATATTTTATCATCTGATTTTGTGTATATATTATTATTGGTTTTAAATAACTTTGGCTTTAATCATAAACTAATTTTATTATATTTATTACAAGGATTAAAATGGCCTGCCCCGTGTCTTCTGTTGTTGTCAGTGAACTGTACAGAAGAACTATCCAAAATTTGAAAATAAGCCAAAAGAATATACAGTAGGATTTCAATGTCATACTGGGTATCGTTTAACAAGATTCCCGTGAATTTAGGATTATTTAATTATCTAGGGGAATGTTCCTGTGTGCTGACTTTGCTATTTACTATTTGATTAAAGCCTAGACGATCTAAAATGCATGCTAACATGCAGGTTTCTGTCTGATAGAGAAGATAACCCCCAAATTTATGGTTTTATTACCCTATAGGACATTTCCTAGTTTTATATCTAATTTAACTACCTTATTCTAATATCTTTTTTAATGACTATCAATGCCCAATTTTCAAAAAATTTTTTGAATCAGTTTTATCATTTTACTGATTTCCTTATTAATGAGTGAATAAATCTTTGACACATGTTCATATCATACTTGTAGAAGAGGTATGCTTTTAACTTTTTAAAAATTATATTTTGTCACCATAAAATATAGTTTATTCCCCTATGTGTTTCCTATGTTTCATTATTTTTTTTTTTTTTGCGGTACGCGGGCCTCTCACTGTCGTGGCCTCTCCCGTTGCGGAGCAGAGGCTCCGGACGCGCAGGCTCAGCGGCCATGGCTCACGGGCCCAGCCGCTCCGCGGCATGTGGGATCCTCCCAGACCGGGGCGCGAACCCGGTTCCCCTGCATCGGCAGGCGGACGCGCAACCACTGCGCCACCAGGGAAGCCCCCTATGTTTCATTATTGAGTTAAATTTTATATATTCAGCTACCATAACTGAAGTTAAGTCAAAGAGCCAGTTCAAGTTTAAAATCTTTACTTGATTAAAAATGTATACCTTTCTGTGATTCACCAAAAAAAAAAGTTTTTAGATAAATGTTGATTCCCATATGATTTTACAGCCTACAAAAATCGTGCAAATTAATGTCAAATTTTCTGTAACTGTTCACTTTGATCTCAATGCCGTTTAGCTCTAGACTGTTCACAGCTCAACAACCATTTTAAGAGGCAGCTTTGTTCACTGGTTCATGTGTCTTTCTTTCCTTTTTAAAGTGCATAAACCCTGAACTCATTTTATCCCCTCCCTCTGGCTTAGCTCTTTATACTAAGTGGAATTAATTTCTTCTGCTCTCTTCTGTCTTATGCTACTTTGCCCACAAAAATCTATAGGAAAGTGCATTTTCCTTCTATTTTTACAATTCAACTTAGTTTATAAGAAGGATTTAGATATGATCTTCTCTTCTCTGTCAGGAGCCAAAATATTCCTCATCACATTTCTTATTGAAACTATGCACACGTTTAACTCAAAGGCAACAATAAATGAAAATTTAAATATTTTATATCATTTACAAGTATAGTAAGCAGAGTATGTTTCTTATAAAGCCTCTTCTATTGAAACATGTGCAAAAGTTTCAGGGAATAGATGGGTAAATTTTACTTGGATTGAGGAATCAGTGTCAGGAAATGATGTCATCTGCATGATGTAAGTATTCATAGCTTTTAAAGTCAAAGCTGATAAAATAGCAAAATACCTCCTTTTACTCTACTGAGCATATTGCTTTTCTACTGGGGGGAAGGTAGTTTACAAAACTGCAGAGAAAATTATGTTGGAACTTTCAAAGTATCCAACTTGATGTGTTGATGTATTTCTTCACACATGTCTTGGCAGCTTCGAGGTTTGCCAATCAGAAGTGCATGAGTTGTTACTAGTTAAAGGCATTGCCATATCACAACAAACTTGTCTTGCTAAAGCACCATCAATGTAAACCAGAGGATCTTATTTTCCACTATTAAAGAATATAAAATAACATGTAAACCAACATAAATCATATTTTTCTTCATGCAAATCATCTTATTGGAATATTTTCTCTGTTCACTTAAGCTCTAGTGCAAACACTAGAAAGACATCTCCATATTCTCTTTGCAAAGTAAATTGTACTTCCTCACAAACTACATGTAATTGTTGGTTTACAACATTATTTTTAACATTCTCATTTACATATTATCCTTTTCCCCTATGTAAATTGAGGAAATCAACCTACTTTAGATCTTCCTACTGAACTCTTTCTCATGTATGCTTTCTCTTTGTTTCTTCTGGGAATTACGATAGAGGTTATTATTTTCAAATAAACCATTATTATATTCTTTGTGCTTAGGACCAATAACATTGCCATTCTGTTTTAGGAAAGTATATTTTTCAGGGTTTGGTCAAAGAAGCAGAACCACTATGAGTAATAAAAGGAATTTATTATGCTAAACGATCTTATATAATTGTGAAACTGAGTTAGGCCCACTACATAAGTCTGTTACCCTGGCATCTGGTATTGGTCCTGAAGTCAGCAGGTCTGGCTATCAGGGAGGAAAGATGAACGTGACGAAGGGGTATCCAGGCAAACTGGTCCCATCAGGGATGAACTGAAATCCATTGAAATTAATCCATGTTTTTCTCTGATCACTTCTATCCTCCAACCTCAACGTAACTTGCAGAAAAACTGGTACACTACATCACAGAACTCCATACGAACCACTCCTAGGAACTGAGGAAACTAAACAAAGGGATCAGGTGGAAGCTGAAGGAATTAAAGCCCAGCTGCTGCACTAAAGCGATGGAGACTTTGGAGGAGCTGAGGGCCCTGAAACCACCAGTCACCAACAGAGTGACCCAGCTGAGACTGACAATATGCTTGAGTTGAAGCAGCTCCTAAACTTCTATGATATTTCTGTGCTTCACTTCTCCCTGCTAAATCCTGTGCAAATTTATCTTGTAGCCTAAGAAGCAGGCCATCTCACTGTCTTTTTAAGTTTAAATTTCCCAATTTGCCATTATTTTTATTCATCTCTAACCTGTCCATATAGGGATTAATAACATTTTTCAGGAAATTAATATGCATAGAGAATTTTCTATTTGTTGAGCATCTAGGAAGCTTTGATTTCTTTTCAAAATTCTGAGCTATTGAACAACTTTTTGTTATTGTTTGTAGTGGTAGTGCTATTTTTGCTGCTGTCGCTGTGTTATGTTGCTACTCTTATTATTGGTTTGAGACCTCTAAGAGCACAGCTTCATTTATGCTTTTCTTTGTATCTTCTGTTTTTTTCCTCATAAAGATAATTATAGAGGATTATATTGATCTTTGAAATTCAGCATTTTCAGTGGTATAGATCTCTCTTCCCACTAACTTTCACTGTAGTAAATAAGCTATTTTCATTTGCAGATTTATGTCTATTTCACCTCAGGATTTTATTTTCCACAGTAAATAATTAAAGTATCTTTTTGTTAGTGTCTACATGTTGTTCTTGTTGTTTTGATTTTTAGGAGTCAATTTTTTTGTATGTTGAGGTGCTAGCCATTTTCAGTCCCACTCTCAGCTGCTAATTAAAAAAATATTTTTTTGCAATTTTCATCACTGTTATTATCTGTTAAGTTAGGAGAATATCTTAAGTTTCAAAGGCTTTTTCACCATATTAATAGCTAGATATTTTTCCTGGTTGAGTTTGTACTTTTCTGCTTTGATGATAGTTTAAATTTATCTCTGCAATTATTTGCATTATTATTTTTTTTCATAAATCTGATGACACCTTTATATTCATATACATATTTTCCACACTTTTTACACCTTTCCTGATCATATAATCCCTTGCCACACTGGGCTCCAACTTCTATGCATTTTATTTTTATGATTTCCAAGTTGTCCAATTTTTCTTTATAGCCAGGACTTCTGTTCTTTATTCATCAATGGAAACTAAAATTTAAAACCTATAAACAGTATTTATTCTGTCTTGACTTTCTATATATTTATCTATGCTGAGAAATATAATATGATAGAATTGCATTTCTTTTTTTGTTTTGTTTTGTTTTTTTTGTGTTACGCGGGCCTCTCACTGTTGTGGCCTCTCCCGTTGTGGAGCACAGGCTCTGGACGCGCAGGCTCAGTGGCCATGGCTCATGGGCCTAGCCGCTACGCGGCATGTGGGATCTTCCCGGACCGGGGCACGAACCCGTGTCCCCTGCATTGGCAGGTGGACTCTCAACCACTGCACCACCAGGGAAGCCCTGCATTTCTTTTTATATGAATCCTGTGTGAGGATCCCTGGTTGAATAGAAGTTGAATGTTGTTTTTAAGCGTTAGCCATATTCTCTAATAACTGCTTAAAAACATACCAGTTAGGAAATTTATTTTGACCCTTTTATTATGGATATCATTTTTTTCTTTTCTTTAATTCTCTCTTTTGAGTTTCAAAATGTCTTTCTTGTTTTTACTATATTTGTGTTAGAGATATATACTCAATATAATTCAAATATTGAGTATGTTCACTTTCTGGTTTTCAGAAATGATTCTCCCAGATTTCTCCAAATTTCTTCTTTGAGAATGGGAAAGAGAACTCCTAACCCTCAGGGAGTGTACAAAAATCATCCATTTTGTTTGTTGTTGGTTTGTTGTTCATTTTCTCCATTATCTGGGACTTCAGCCTCCGAGCAAACTTGTAGCTGTGGCAGTGCTTGCAATTAGAGGTGCAGGGACCCAAATTAAGAGGGTCTGGAAACTTTTCCAAAATTTGGAATTGTGGTTGCAAGAGGATGGGACCATCCCCTGTTGCTTTTCTTTTCTCACTGATTTCCCATCACTTAATCCTGGATGTAGTTTTAGTTGCTGAGGTTCAGGGCAGAGAAAACTTACTAAAGCAACTCCATCGTTATGGTTGGGAGAATAAAAAATGGAACCACAGGGAACCAAAAATTACTGGAGAGATTAAAGAAAGGGGAGAGCTCAAGAAAGCAACCTCACAAAATTTTTATGAATTCCTGAGCTCACCACCGATTTGAAGAAGAGCTTCAACTCAAAAGTGAAACCTTCCTTTCGCTTTCAAAAAAAGCCTCCCCAAAATGAGCAAAATAAATCAAAGAAAGCAAAAGAAAGGACATTAAAAAAAAAGAAAGGACATAATAATTATGTGTTAAATCAATATAATTGAAAGCAGAATTATAATAAAGGAAACAAAATAACAATAATGTTTATTTGAAGCGATCAATAAAGCTGATAATTGTTTAGCAAGACTGACCACAAAAACAGCAACAAAAAATAGAATACACATACTACCAATATCAGGAATGAAAGATGGGATATAACTAAAGACACCATAGAAATCAAGAGAATGAGGGAATATTATGAAGAAACCTACACACATAAGTTTGATATCATAGATGAAATAGACCAATACCTTGAAATCTATAAATTACTAAAACCTATTTAAGATGAAATGGCTAATCCCTATAACTAGTCCTATAACTATTAAGAAATTGAAATTGTAATTAAAAACATTTCACATTAGAAAACTTTAGGCCCTAATGGTTTTACTGGCAAATTCTACCAAACATTTAAAGAAGAAATAACACTGATTGTACAAAATCCCTCCTGGAAGATAGAACACAAGAGAACATTTTGCAACTCATTTAATGAAGCCAGCATTATCCTCATTCAAAAATCAGAGAAAGACAGTACAAGAGGAAAATAGAAGTTTAATATTCCTCATGTACTACATGCAAAATTCCTCAACAAAATATAAGCAAGTTTAATTTAACAATATAAAAATGAATACATCAAAACCAAGTGTTGTTTATTCCAGGAATGCAAGTCTGGTTCAATAATAGAAAATTAATCAGTTTATTTCACTATATTGTGAGTCTCAAGAAGAAAAAATATATATATATATGTATATCAATTGACACAGAAAAGGCATTTTGCAAAAATACAACATCCATTCATAATGAAAACTGTCACTAAACAAGGAATAGAAAGGAATATATCTGACAAAAAAAGAATCTATAAAAAGCTTACATCTAACATCATGCCAAACGATGAATGACTGAAGATTTTCACTGTAAGACTGAAGAGGCAAACATAGCTACACTTACCACTCCTACACTTGTACACGCTTACACTCCTATTCAGTATTGTACTCAAAGGAAGAAAGGAAGGGGCAGGAAGGGTTATATGCGTACAATCATTCTTTTTAGTTGGTTAAGCCATCTAGAAATAAATAAAACAACTAACATCACTTTCAATTTGAGTTTTTCTGAGAATGCAAGTTTGGCTTGGAATTTAAAAGTGAATTACTAAAATTTATTATATTATTGATTTCAAGGGATATGTCATATACTTAATACAATAGATATAGAAAAAAATTACTTTTTATAAATCCTAGTACCCATTACAGGAAAGAAAAAAAATAACAAATTAAGAATAAAAGGTAACTTTTGTAAACTAATGAAGATATGTACAATAAAGCTATGTAATACATTGAAAGCATTCCCTCAAATATTGAGAACAAAAAAAGGATATTCCATATCACCAATTTTATTCAACGTTGCATTGGATGTCCTAGTCAGCGCATTAATATGTAGACAAAAAAGTATGTCAATTGGAAAATAAGATTAAAAAACATTATTTTATTTTCAGATTATATGATTATATAACAAGAAAATCCAAAAGAATCTTTTACATGAAATTATTGTAATTGAAAAGAGTTCACCATATTGCTGGATACTAATTCAATATTAAAAAATAAAGTGCAAATTACAATATGATCCAGCAATTTCACTTATGGGTATATATCCAAAATAATTGAAACAAGTGTGTCAAAGAGCTATTTGTACACTCATATTCATAGCAGCATTAATCACAATAGCCAGTGGAATAGTATTCAGCCTTAAAAACAGGGCATTCTGACATATGCTCGCAATATGGATGAAACTTGAAGACATTATGCTAAGTGAAAAAAAATGGTCACAGAAAGACAAATACTGTTTGATTCCACTTACATGATATACGCAGAATAGTCAAATTCATAGAGACAGAAAGAAAAATAGTGGTTGTTAAACACTGGGGGCATAGGAGATGAAGAGATGTTGCTTAATGAATACAGGGGTTCAGCTTTGTTAGTCAAAAAGAGTTCTGGAGATTAGTTTTACCTCACTATGAACATACTTAACACTACTGAAGTTAAAAATAATTAAGATGGTAAATTTTGTTATGTTTATTTAACCACAACTTTAAAAATTAAGGGCATTTATACATATTTTTGTTAGTATTCTTTTTCCTTCTCTTTGCCTTGTAAAATCCACTGTCAACTATACTGTTTCCCTACTAATTTTTCTAATTTTACTAATTCATCCTGTAAATATACATAGAAGTTTATTAATTTATTTATTCAAGTCACATCTATTAAGTGCCAAAAGAATCTAGGCACTGGTGTATGTACTAAGGAAACAGTGGTCAATAGAAAAACAATGCCTGTCTTGACCACCAAAAAACAGTACATATATAATGATATATATATATGTGTGTGTGTGTGTATACTTTTTAATTCAAATTGTGTAGATACTATTTAAATAAATGAATAGAAGGTAATAAAGGTGAGGTGCTCAGAGAAAGCTTTGCCTAGGAGGACATTTAGGCATAGATATGGATTGCAATTTAAAGCCTGCTTTGTAAATAACTGCGGACAGCTTTCATGGGACATGGAAGAAAAAATATAAAAACCCAGGAAACTGGTACATGTATAGGATTTTCTATGGCCATAATAAGACTAATATGAGTAGAATAATTAATAAGGAATATGAGGATTAGGAGATTTGATGGTAGGGATAGGAGAGGCCAATCATGCAGGGAGTTTGTAAACCAAAATAAAGACTTCAGATTTTTTTTAGCTAACAATGGAAGACATTAGAAAGTATAACCAAGAAAATGATACAATATATGAAAGTGTATGTACTTATATATATTTTTAATATAGACAGTAGATTGAATGGTTATACAGTAGTATTGGAGATAACTGAAGAAGCCAAAGTCTTAGAGAGGACAGAATATACCTTCCATAAGATGAGTTTACATGAGAGCAGAACTGTTTCTTCCAATGTGCCAGGAGGAAATAGAAGTAGAAAAAAGTTTTACTAGGAAGCTAATGAAGATTAATCTTCAAGACCACTCTCTTGTCTTAGTCCATGAGGAACATTAATAATGTACTCATGTGGGCAAGTGTTTTTTGCAAAGTTTGTAAAATAACATTTTATCTGCAATGAGGTAGCATTGCTATTTCTTACTGCCAATGTTTCCCCTATAGTCACAATTCCCTGGTGTCACATGGTGTTGCAATGGCCACTGTTAATCTGTATAAAGGGAAAATGGCTAAAAGACACATTGAGTTTGACTTTAGTGTTTTATGTCTATGTGGTTCACATTCATTTCTGGCTTCCAGGAATACTTGCACCTACTATACTGATCTTCTTGTTACAAAAATGATCTTACTCAACTAATGTAGAGTACTGGAAATCATTTGTAACTTTGACATTTATTCTAAACACCATGTGTGCTAGGAAGACATACTTAGTTTATCTGAAAAAAGGTAGAGGAAATGTTGAATGTTGTGCCATTGGAAGGATAAAAGCTGAAACGTGTATAAGAAAGACTAAAGTGACATAGTATGCAAGAGTGAAGTGGAAATGAATTATTATTATTAGATTTTTAGAAATTCAATTTGGGTAAGAAATTAGGACTTCTCCATATTAGAACGAAGAAAGAAGGGTACAGAGGGTAGAGATTTACTAAATTATATAAACACTTCAAAATGTTATTTAACAAATTGTGTCATTAAATAATTATAGGACAGTCCCTGTTGTATCACTCTTTCTTTAAAGATAAATCTATAAGAAAAATATAGCTATAGCCAAATTCTTACCTTTGGATTCCCTTAAAAGGTAGTCCTACACAGGCACTTGATTGATCCTACTAAAATTTCTCCCAACCTCACCAATCATAGTTATATTGGTATAGCATCATAAACTACAAAGAGGTGCAGAATGGTGGTGCAGGTGGTGGTGGTATCAGCATCCAAAATTATTACAATATATTATCTAAAATATTCCATCTCTAATGAGAAGTTATGAGATAATAAGCAAATAAACAAACAGGAGTGATGTATAGAAAGGAAATAAAGCAGAAATTGCTCATGACAGGGCTCACAGCTTGGACATAGCAGACAAAGACTTCAAAATAGCTATTGCAAATTTTCAAAGAACTAAGCAAAAACCATGTTTAAAGAAGTTAAGGGAGGCATGATGGCAATACCGAATCAAACAAACTATATCAATAAAAATTATTGATATAGTAATTATAAAAATTATAGAAATTATAATTGAATGAACATTCTGGAGTTGAAAAGCATACTAATTGACATGGAAAATCAGCTACAGGGACTCAACTGGCAGATGTGAACTGGTAGAAAAAGAAAAAGCAAAAGAATAGGAAAACATGTAGATAGATCAATAGAAATTATGCAATCTGAAGAAGAAAGAAAAAAGAATAAAGATAAATGAACAAAGCATTGGAAAAATATGGGACACTTGTACCAACATACAAATACTAAAAGCACAAAGGAGAGGAGAGAGATAGAGTAGAAGAAGTAGTTGAGGAAATGATAGATGAAAAATTTCCAAATTATGATAAAAATATTAATTTGTACACTCAAGAAACTCAATAAGTGCTAATTAGGATTAATTTAGAATTTTCTTAGTCACATCACAGTAAACATACTGAAAGATTAAGACAATGAGAATGTTGTGAAAGCAGCAAGGAAAAATAACTTCATGTATATGGAAAACCCCAATAATATTAACAGCTAAATTCTCATCAGAAAAAATGACGTCCAGAACAGAAGTCAGTAGGATTATATATGCATAGTGCTGAAAGAAAGAAAAAAATATATCCAATCAAGAATGTTACCTCCTGGGACTTCCCTGGTGGCACAGTGGTTAAGAATATGCCTGCTAATGCAGGGGACACGGGTTCGAGCCCTGGTCTGGGAAGATCCCACATGCCATGGAGCAACTAAGCCAGTGCACCACAACTACTGAGCCTGCGCTCTAGAGCCCAAGAGCCACAACTACTGAGTCTGCGTCCCTAGAACTGGTGCTCCGTAACAAGAGAAGCCACCGCAATGAGAAGCCTGCGCACCGCAACAAAGAGTAGTCCCCTCTCGCCACAACTAGAGAAAGTCCATGCGCAGCAATGAAAACCCAACGCAGACAAAAATAAATAAATAAAAATAAATGAATCTATTTAAAAAATTATAAAAAAAGAATGTTTTCTCCAGAATGTTTTGAATGTAAACTCTCTTTCAAAAATAAAAGTTAAAAAAATACTTCCCAAAGAAACAAAAGAGAGTTTTATTGCTATAAGATTGGCCTTATAAGAATTAGTAAAATAATCATTTAATCTGAAATTAAGTGGCTCAAGACAATAATTCATATACACGCACAAAGCAAAGAGCATGTTAATTACATAATTATGAAAGACAATGTAAATGCATATGCATTCTCTTTCCTACTTTAGCTGATACAAAAATCAATTCCATAAAACAATAGGTATATAATTGTGCTGTTTGGCCTATCACATATAGAAATGTAATATATTTGACATAGGACAATGCAGAGGTTGGACCACAAACTGTACTGGAAAAAGGAAATGACACAAGATAGTAACTCAAACTTACAGGAAGAAATGAGGTGAACCAGAAATGATTAATAAGTTAATGTAACAAACTCTATAAACATATATTTGCTCCCCTTTATTTTTTCAGTTTCTTTAGAAGACATAAAAATGCATAAAATAATAATTGAAAGAATTTATTTTGGAATTTATAACAAATTTGATGCAACATGTATACCAATAATAGTGCAAAAAAGAGGAATAAGGAGTTGAGCTATATAGGAGGAAGATTTCTATATCTTACAGGAATTAAGTTAGTATAAATTTGAAAGTGATTATGATGTTAAGATATTTATGGTAAGCTCCAGATCAGCTACTAAGAAAATAACTCAGTAAAACATAGAGAAAACACTAATTAAATGAATTAAAAATGTTTCACTGTAAAAATATTCATTTAATGAAAAAGAGAAATGGAGGGAAAAAGGAGCTAATAAAACATGAAACATTTTGAAAATGAAAATAAAATTGCATATAATATAAATCAAAATATATCAGTAATGGTACATATGAATGAATTAATAACCCAATCAAAGAGAGGTTGACACACTGAATAATAAAAACTGTATTGAAGTCTGTTTTCTACTGGGAAGTTAAAAGTATTGATAGAAGGATGAAAAATCTCCATCATGCAAACAGCAAAAATAAGGAAGCTGGAGTGACTATAACAACATCTTACAAAAGAAACTTTAAAATAAATAATGTTACTAGAGATAAGATATTACTGAACCATAAAAATGAATGAAGTACTGATATGCTACAGCACGAATGACCCTTGAAAATAATATGTTAAGTGAAAACAGTCCCTCCCCACAAAAACCCCTACATATTGTACAATTCCAGTTATGGGACTTAACTGATTGTGAAAGAATTGTCTTTAGGCCATTATGTATGCATTTCAGAACAGAAGCTACAAATATAGCTTTGTCATAGAACACCCACTCATCAATTTAATCAGTACCATGTTAGCTGTATAAAAATGCTACTCATGCAGAAGAATAGCCATGCACCAAACTACAAATACTTATCTAAAGTATTGTAAGAAATCGTAATATCAAATTAAAACAAAAAAATCAAAAAGGCATTCTTTTGTATCTTTGTCTAGTACTTTGAAATCTTTTCTAATTAAAAAATAATAAACTCCTATAACTTAAAGTTTAAAGATACTTACATAGATTCTGCTCTACATTAGTTGAACACCAAAGCTTGCTCTAAAAGCACCACATGTTGATGAGTTGCCAAAGCCTTTCAATTATTAAGTCACTATATTTGGCTCTGTCTCTGGTGGGTTTACTGCTTATCCCAAGCAGGTGTTGATGGATTAGGACATTTCTTTCTGGCTGATTCCTGATTAAATTTGGACAAAGAATCCGACAGCTGTCATGTCTCTGTTTCCCAGAACTCTTTCCTCAAACCAGAAAGCACCCAGCCTACCACATGAGAATAGTGTGTAGAGCTATCTTGTGCAGATAACTCTAAAGCTAGCAAAAGGTATGAAAAAACACATTATTTTAATCTTAATCATCTCTTACTCAGCCATAAGGTCCATTTAAATTGAACAAGCAGGAACTTTGAAAAGTCTAATTTATTGTGTGCAGTTAAAAATAAGAAAGTAGTGTTCATTTTCCATTATCCCTATTTTATCCTATTAAGAGTGCAAAATATTCTCACAGTCTCAGATTCTCACTCTCAAGATAAATATGAGTAAGGGTCACAAATTGTTACTTGGCTGCACTGGATTCCTTCTAAGGCCTTTTCGTCCAGGGAACCATGAAGAAGATAAGTTGGATTTTAGATCATCATCAAAACAGAAAGTTGATTGGCCTTCTATCTCTTTATAGTATTCAAATTATTGAAACTCATTTTGCTTTTGTAAAGGAAATTTATTTCAGAATAAAATTTTTATATAATATTTACATTCCTTACAGATGTTTCTTCTTTTTTAATAGACATGCATGAAACAAATTATTGCTAAATTTATGAATAATACCTTATATAGTAACTTCATCTGCTTGTTGCTTTTGTTTTCTGGAAATTGATAGTGTACCTTCTTTGCAGCAAGAATAATAGAAGTCTATTCATCCATTCCTCTCTCCCTTATATTTCCTCTGGGCCGAAAAATACAGAGTAGAACTGTTTTTGAAACACATGAGACAAATTGTATTGTACATATAATCTTCCTTTCCTTAGTTTCACTCAACTCAGGTGTCTCCTGCTTCGTTGTGGCTTTCTCTTTATCTCTTCCAAATCACTGGATTATTTTCCCTTAGCCTAAGATGTACTAAATTACCACCCATAAACAAAACAAAAATACTCCATGTCTCTATTCACTAACAATTTAATATAGTTTATTTTAAAGTCAAGCTTCTACAGTCTGAAAAAATTATTGTCATTTTTCTGACCTCACATTAACTCCTCAATGTACCATAAAAGAGCTTCTACACTCTATATTTCTAATAAAACTGTTTTCCCCAGTTCACAAATTACCTCTTAGTTTCAAACTATGATGAATCTTTTTCAGTTCTTGTATCACTTGACCTTGCCGCACCACTTAATTTGTGCTCCATTAATTTATACTTGAAAGTGGCCTTCTTAGTTTCCATGACACTATCCTATACTAGTTTTCTCTCAGATCCTCTGGGAATTCAGGCTTAATAGCGAATTTCAATTTCTTTGACTTTGTCTATTTTGTTAAAGAGTGTTCCTGCCCTAGGCCTTCTTCTTTTTTAATATACTAGTCCTATTCCTGCAATTCTTTCCTGTCCCTGCATATGGGCATCCCTTCACCATGCCCATACTACTCCATGTATTTCCTCATTGCTTCAGATCCTCAGTTTTGGACATTTTTCTCTACATATTTAGTGCCTCTGTAGTGTGAGGTCTTGTTGGCAAGAGCAGAGTTTTCATCCAGTTGGTATTAATAATTTCTAACTTAGTTTTGAACATATTCTAAGCACTTAAGAAATTAATTTAAATGTAATCTTAATTAAATTATGTAATTAATGGGTGATATTACCCACTCCCATTGGCATACACCCCCTACCATGTCTGATGACTTCCATATGTGTATTTCAGGCTCTTTCCTAAAGAAGTCTCATGCCATTACTCACAATGGAGCCAGAGTTATCACTGTAAAATGAGCTCAAATCTTGACAATTTTCTTGCTTAAAAATTTTCTGTATCTCCTCATTTTGTACAGGATAAAACCTACACTCCTTAGCAGGGAATATAAATTTCTTCACTTTCTGACCTCTGCCGACAAACTAACTGTAATTTTTCTTTGTCATCATGACAGTTATTCTGGTGCATCAGCTTGTCTAGACTACAATTCCCAGTTGTTCAGATGCTAACTTGGTGTTTCTGTGAAGGTATTTTGTAGATGTGTTTAAACTCCATAATCGGTGAATTATAATCAGTTTAAGTAAGGAATATTATCCTAGAAAATATGGGTGAAACTGGTTCAATCAGTTAAAAGGTCTTAAAAGTAGAGTCGAGGCTTTCCTAAAAAAGAAAACCCTGCCTATGGGTAGTAGTTTCAGCCTGTGTCCCTGAGTACAGGTATGCTCTACCTGATGGCCCACCTTATGGATTTTGAATTGCCTACCTGGCTTCCACAACTGCGTAAGCCAATTTCTTGCAATAAATATCTTAGTATATATTTCTTATTCATTCTGCTTCTCTGGAGAACCTTTACTGAAACAGATTTTGGTACTGAGAGTGGTTCTAGAGGAACAGAATCTTAAGATGTGTTTTCTGAATTGGTTTTGTGTGACATACAATTGGTTTTCTAATTTGATCAGATTTAGAGACACTTAATTGTTCTATTTTTAGTGGTAGAGAGAGTACTGATAGCTCATGGCATAATATGGCAAGAGGGATACACAAAATATCATCACTGGATACTTCTAACCAAGTACTTATATGAGACAAGATTCTGGGTGACCATGTATTTAATACCTTTGAACATTTTTGTCAAACTAATGAGTATAATGAGCTGGTTGCTCCTAACTGAGCTGGACAAAGTAGAGAAAGAAAAAGATGAGCTCAGGGGTTCAAATTCCCAGCTCAAGCTCTGCATACATGATATAAAACTTCTATATTGCCCTAAAAGAAACCTTTATATCCTATAGTCATAGGGCTGAGATTTCTGAAAACTAAACTTAGAGTCTAATCCTTTAAGTGACTGAATTAAAATACAAATTGTATTCCCGACTTTACAAGTATTTTCTGTTAAAGCAAGAGCATTGATTGGGAAGGAATATGATCCTAAAAATTGTAATTGGGACACATAGGCAGATCCTGATGAAGCTGAGAACACTGAACCCCCATATTCTGACAAGTCTTTGCCAGTTGAAGCAGACTCCTCACCTCTGCCAGGGGATGTCAGCCATTATTTTCCTGTTGAATCTGTTATTGTTTTCCCTGAAGTAGTTGTCTTTCAAGGCCCTGCTGATTTTCCTCAGGGTCTACGCCTGCCACACTTCTTTTCTTCTAGACCTATAAGTATACCCAAGTGCAGACAAATCCCCAAAGAGTGAGGTACAAAGTGACCCACATAGAGGTGTAATACATACCAACAGGTTTACATGGTTTTCCAATGATGCTTGGAGTGGCAGTGGCAGATAGAGTTGCTGTTTGCAGTACATGGCAGGTACAGATAATTGGATCACAGTGAAAGCCCTTGGAATCTGGGGGCAAAGCCCTAGCAGCCTCTGTAGATAACGGCTTTACTTTTGAGAACAGGTTTTAGCTTGCTATTTGGCCTCAATTTCAGAGTCTGAAAGCTGAGTTGCTCATCATGAACAACACATTTTCTGATAAACCAAGCCATAAATATGAGCATGCACAGCAACACTCCATTATCAAATGGCAATGATTATATATGAGATAAGGCTCCATCTGGTCCCGAAGGCACAAGAAACTTGTGTTTAGAAGTGGGAAAAATACCAATGCCCCCTACTTCTAGTGAATTATCGTTTCTCTCCCTGCCTGAACTTATGACTTCATCAGGAATTTCCTATGACCAGTAGACTGAGGACAGAAAACTTGAGCCTGGTTTACAGTTAGTTTGTATGACACACAGGCACTCTCTGGAAGGGGGCAGCCTCTTTATGAAGTATCCCTGAAGGACACTGGTGAAGAGATATTCTCTCAGTGAGCAATACCACTTGCTTGACTCTGAGGAAATCTGTAATGCCACCTCATGCAAGTTTCCTCATCTGTGAGATGCATAAAAATAATACCATTGCATGAACATTTTGGAAGATTATTTGAGATAATACATATAAAGCATTTAGGACAGGTATTCCATTACAAGCATATAATGTGTTTGCTATTATTATATATTATTATTCCACAGCGTTCCTTGATTCTTCTCAAATAATGTGTGCTAACATTTTCAAAAACCTCTGTTTAAGAACTACTTAGATATTGACAAAAGGAACTTGAGAATTGGTAGACAGAGCTGACCATTCAAATTTCACACTAAAGACTGCTAAATTGGAAGTTATCTAAAAGTTAGCCAGACATATATGATTCATAAAATTGAATAATATAATTAAATGAGAAATCCAGTGGGATAAGTTCACTTAAAAATTAAATATACAGTCTTATTTGAAAGATTGGATATTTATAATAATAAATACTTCACCAACTTTTTTGTTTTGTTTTGGATGCACAAAACATATCATCTATATTAGCACAAAGTGTCATACAAAAGAAGAGAAAACAAATATTAAAAGGAAGTTCTTGAGAATTTGAATTAAATCAACAATGGATAACTTAAAACTGACATCTTTTTTAGATACCATTATGAAACAAGAATTCACAACAGGAGTTAGAAATGTCAACTGCAAAGAATGAATTTCTTTGCTCTTGTCAATGTAACAAAAGGCTTAAAATATTGTTTTGAGTACATTCAATCTTTTCATATTTAAAAATATCTCAATGGTTGAAAAATTACTGTTATCCTAATTTAAAAGCATATTACACATATACCTTTTATGTGCTCATATTATGGATAACCCACAGGCATTTTGCATATCTCTGTAGATTTTTGACAGGCTTTTGTTAATAGTTGAAATAATCTGCTGGGGTGTGAGCAACTTCTTAAAAAGTCTTCTCTGAAAAAGGGATGTGTGTAAAAAAACATGTTCTCTTCTCCTATGAATTTAAATTTTCTTGTGTGGAGATTTAATTGTTAAAATAGCCTTGTCCATTTTATAAATATGAGAGGCTAAATAAGAGGCAGCACGCTGAGGATGGCAGAGGGGACAAATTGATATAATCTGTTCCTTGATATTGTTGAGCTCCTTAATTAACCCTAAAGTTGCCATCTCTTTCAAATTTTCTGTTGATTTTAATAATAAATTTGCCTCATTTTAAGATATTTCTTATTTTTGCTTTCCTATTGCTTGATCAAAAGCATCCTAGAGGCAAGATGGCGGAAGAGTAAGACGCGGAGATCACCTTCCTCCTCACAGATACATCAGAAATACAGCTACACGTGGAACTTCTCCTATAGAACACCCACCAAACGCTGGCAGAAGACCTCAGACCTCACAAAAGGTAAGAAACTCCCCACGTACCTGGGTAGGGCAAAAGAAAAAAGAATAAACAGAGACAAAGAATAGGCCTGCACCAGTGGGAGGGAGCCGTGAAGGAGGAAAGGTTCCCACACCCTAGAAGCCCCTTCGCGGGCGGAGACTGTGGGTGGCGGAGGAGGAAGCTCCGGAGCCTCGGAGGAGAGCGCAGCAGCGGGGTGCGGAGGGCAAAGCAGAGAGATTCCCGCACAGAGGATCGGTGCCGACCAGCACTCACCAGCCCGAGAGGCTTGTCTGCTCACCCGCCGGGGCGGGAGGGGGCTGGGAGCTGAGCCTCGGGCTTCAGTTGGATCCCAGGGAAAGGTCTGGAGTTGGCAGAGTGAAAACAGCCTGAAGGGGCTAGTGCGCCACGGCTAGCCGGGAGGGAGTCCGGGAGAAGTCTGGAGCTGCCAAAGAGGCAAGAGACCTTTTCTTCCCTCTTTGCTTCCTGGTGCGCGAGGAAGCGGTTTAAGCGCGCCGCTTAAAGGAGCTCCAGAAACGGGCGCGGAGCTGCCGAAGAGACAGGAGACTTTTTCTTGCCTCTTTGCTTCCTGGTGCGCGAGGAAGGGGTTTAAGCGC
>NC_041221.1:39950031-39952617 GCF_002837175.3 Physeter macrocephalus | reverse complement strand
AAATGGTAATAGGAACATACATATTGATAATTACCTTAAATGTAAATGGATTAAATGCTCCCACCAAAAGACACAGACTGGCTGAATGGATACAAAAACGAGACCCATATATATGCTGTCTACAAGAGACCCACTTCAGACCTAGGGACACATACAGACTGAAAGTGAGGGGATGGAAAAAGATATTCCATGCAAATGGAAATCAGAAGAAAGCTGGAGTAGCAATTCTCATATCAGACAAAATAGACTTTAAAGTAAAAACTATAACAAGAGACAAAGAAGGACACTATATAATGATCAAGGGTTCGATCCATGAAGAAGATATAACAATTGTAAATATTTATGCACCCAACATAGGAGCACCTCAATACATAAGGCAAATACTAACAGCCATATAAGGGGAAATTGACAGTAACACAATCATAGCAGGGGATTTTAACACCCCACTTTCACCAATGGACAGATCATCCAAAATGAAAATAAATAAGGAAACACAAGCTTTAAATGATACATTACACAAGATGGACTTAATGGATATTTATAGGACATTCCATCCAAAAACAACAGAATACACATTTTTCTCAAGTGCTCATGGAACATTCTCCAGGATAGATCATGTATTGGGTCACAAATCTAGCCTTGACAAATTTAAGAAAATTGAAATTGTATCAAGTGTCTTCTCCGACCAAAACGCTATGAGACTAGATATCAATTACAGGAAAAGATCTGTAAAAAATACAAACACATGGAGGCTAAACAATACACTACTTAATAACGAAGTGATTACTGAAGAAATCAAAGAGGAAATCAAAAAATACTTAGAAACAAATGACAATGGAGACACGACGACCCAAAACCTATGGGATACAGCAAAAGCAGTTCTAAGAGGGAAGTTTATAGCAATACAATCCTACCTTAAGAAACAGGAAACATCTCGAATAAACAACCTAACTTTGCACCTAAAGCAATTAGAGAAAGAAGAACAAAAGAAGCCCAAATTTAGCAGAAGGAAAGAAATCATAAAGATCAGATCAGAAATAAATGAAAAAGAAATGAAGGAAACAATAGCAAAGATCAATAAAACTAAAAGCTGGTTCTTTGAGAAGATAAATAAAATTGATAAACCATTAGCCAGACTCATCAAGAATAAAAGGGAGAAGACTCAAATCAATAGAATTAGAAATGAAAAAGGAGATGTAACAACTGACACTGCAGAAATACAAAAGATTATGAGAGATTACTACAAGCAACTGTATGCCAATAAAATGGACAACCTGGAAGAAATGGACAAATTCTTAGAAATGCACAAGCTGCCGAGACTGAACCAGGAAGAAATAGAAAATATGAACAGACCAATCACAAGCACTGAAATTGAAACTGTGATTAAAAATCTTCCAACAAACAAAAGCCCAGGACCAGACGGCTTCACAGGCGAATTCTATCAAACATTTAGAGAAGAGCTAACACCTATCCTTCTCAAACTCTTCCAAAAGATAGCAGAGGGAGGAACACTCCCAAACTCATTCTATGAGGCCACCATCACCCTGATACCAAAACCAGACAAAGACGTCACAAAGAAAGAAAACTACAGGCCAATATCACTGATGAACATAGATGCAAAAATCCTCAACAAAATACTAGCAAACAGAATCCAACAGCACATTAAAAGGATCATACACCATGATCAAGTGAGGTGTATTCTGGGAATGCAAGGATTCTTCAATATACACAAATCAAACAACGTGATACACCATAGCAACAAACTGAAGGAGAAAAACCATATGATCATCTCAATAGATGCAGAGAAAGCTTTTGACAAAATTCAACACCCATTTATGATAAAAACCCTGCAGAAAGTAGGCATAGAGGGAACTTTCCTCAACATAATAAAGGCCATATATGACAAACCCACAGCCAACAAAGTTCTCAATGGTGAAGAACTGAAACCATTTCCACTAAGATCAGGAACAAGACAAGGTTGCCCACTCTCACCACTCTTATTCAACATAGTTTTGGAAGTTCTAGCCACAGCAATCAGAGAAAAAAAAAAAAAACAAATAAAAGGAATCCAAATAGGAAAAGAAGAAGTAAAGCTGTCACTATTTGCAGATGACATGATATTATACATAGAGAATCCTAAGGATGCTACCAGAAAACCACTAGAGCTAATCAATGAATTTGGTAAAGTAGCAGGATACAAAATTAATGCACAGAAATCTCTGGCATTCTTATACACTAATGATGAAAAATCTGAGAGTGAAATTAAGAAAACACTCCCATTTACCACGGCAACAAAAAGAATAAAATATCTAGGAATAAACCTACCTAAGGAGACAAAAGACTTGTATGCAGAAAACTATAAGACACTGATGAAAGAAATTAAAGATGATACAAATAGGTGGAGAAATATACCATGTTCTTGGATTGGAAGAATCAACATTGTGAAAATGACTCTACTACCCAAAGCAATCTACAGATTCAATGCAATCCCTATCAAACTACCACTAGCATTTTTTACAGAACTAGAAAAAAAAATTTCACAATTTGTATGGAAACACAAAAGACCCCAAATAGCAAAAGCAATCT
>NC_041221.1:39864128-39948392 GCF_002837175.3 Physeter macrocephalus | reverse complement strand
GAGAGGCAAGAGGGAAGAGATATGGGAACATATGTATATGTATAACTGATTCACTTTGTTGTAAAGGAGAAACTAATACAGTATTGTAAAACAGTTATACTCCAATAAAAGTTAAAAAAAAAAAGCATCCTAAATGACACATACTTCAAGAGACATCCAAATATGGATATTCTAACTCACCTTCAAGCTGTTATTTCTGTTATCTAGAAATCATAGTCATACATAAGCTACACCCTAAAGACAGAATTGCACCAGTACCTGCAATCTGAGAAAATATTGTGGGACATTGCCAGCAATCTTAGGGGAGTCAGGTAAGGAAAAAGAGCAATAATTTTGTGTTATCCATAATACCAGATTCCATGGAACATGGGGGGATTTGGTGGCTTGGTCTTCCAGAATTTTAATTCCGGAGATATAACGAGAGACCAATGAGACAAAAGCTGATGGATCTTGCTTAATCTAAAATTATGATGTCCTAAGAAGGAAGTACAGTTATGAACGAGGAAAGGCTAACTTGTTCTACAGAAAACAATGTCATGGTTAACCTAATCAGACATCTCTGTCTTGGTATCCTATTCATAGATACCAAGTCATAGATAACAAAACTTATAACAGATATATGGCCTAAATGTCAGCCAAATGGTCCAAACGTCAGCTATGAGACAATTTGATGTTAGCCTATATGGATCTCTTGTCTCAGGTACAGTATTTTTTAGGCAGTAGTTTATTTGATCTCAAAATTACTGTCCCTGTGAATCTCCTTAGCATATATTTACATATTTGATTCTTTTGCTAGAATATAGAAATTCAATTATATTTTGTGTATTGACTTTTTGTTATGTAAGTTTGCTAAATTCACTTATTCCTTCTGGAAGTTGTTTATTGAATTCAGGGGAAAATTTATGTACTATCTCCTGACACCTAACAGTGCTACAAAAAATAATTAAAGAAGGCCTTATTTTCTTTATTGAATGCTAGCAGGTGTAGTTCATTACAGCTGATATTCATTATAGTTTTACTAGTCTAGTCTCATGGTCAATTTTTTTGCAGCATTTTTTTTCTGAAAAAATGGTGATCCAACGTTCAGATAAAGTATTCCATTATTTTCTCTCAATTCTTCTACTAACTCTTCCAATCACCTTTTCCCATCATTGGTGTATTTTATTGTGTATATTTCCAGTTTCATAGTAAGGAAATCAAATATAACAAAACCAACTTGAGAACATATTATAATTCAATAAAATATATCTATTTTGCTTAATAGTACATTTTTCACTAAAAAAATCAAACAATTCACCTTGAACTAAAATTAATTCCTCTACTCAGGTGCTATGTTTTAAATTTATTCTCTGTGCTGATAAGAAATTTATAGGATATGCTTTATGCAGCTAAACAAGAATCCTATTTTTTAAATAATTAAGTAGAGGTAAAGGACTCAAGAAATTTAAATCTGACTATACTATTTTCTTTACCATGAGTAAAAGAGGCTTTATTGAACTTGTGCATTCAATTATAATGAACTCTGGATCATGTCAAATAATTTTGTGACATAGTCCATCTTTACCAATATGAAATGTTAACCTGTATCATATAGATGATAACGTTCCTTAACATATTTGTAGGAAGTCATAAAAATGATTGATGATATTTCATAGATTTTACATATTGTTAATCATTTCAGATTTATCTGAATTTAAATTTAACATGTTGAGTTTTTCTGTTTATTTCTCCCAACTCAGTTTTTTTCTTACACAAAGTAAAATTCAGTACAATTTTTGGTATTTGAGACAATTCACAGTTTTTCTCCTGTAGCATTTTACAGAAGGACTGAGTCAAATTAAAAGTACTTCTGTCAGTTTCTAAATCTAGAACACAGCATGAAGCTTTGTTTCTTTCACTATACTTCCAGTATTTGCTTCAGTTTCCTTGAAAGTATAAAGGATTTTTTCTTTCATTTTTTCCCTGAATATCGTATACAATTCTGCACTCTCTAGCATGCTGCTTTTCTACATAAAGACCAACTACATAAAGTTAACATGTTTCTTTTTTGTGGGTTGATTCATCTCTTTGGCTTATTCACCTTTAGCACAGAGAGTCCTATCCAGGTTTGCAATTGTGAAGTATTAACATGAAAAAAGTTTTTTCCTAGGCTCTTTTTCTTATTTACTTTGGCAATATTTCCTCCTAAAATTCAAAATGTATATAATGTGCTAAAATTTTTTTGGTGTGTATTCTTTTCTCTCTTCTGATTTTTTGCCTCACGTGGCAAGACCAGATGATATACCCAAATCCTTCTAACACAGCTGTAAATAATAGAGCCTTTCAAAACTCTTCCTTGAATTCTACACCATGTTAAACATTGAAAGTAATATGTTTCTATGTCATCTTTCAATTTCGTTCAAACAAGTCTGTCTAAAATATGGTGTTCATTTACATGATATGAGGTGGCTGCTAGTCCCAATCTCCATGTAGTTGGATATTTGCTTTTGTTTTGGGGGTGTGTTTCAGAAAAGGGTATTTAACAAATTTTCACTGTTATCTTATCTTAATGAAAATATCTTTTGATGTAAACATATAAAGGTCTAACTTCTTTAAGATTCATTGTGACATTTTCTGCAAGTTAAAGATAGGACTGTATCCTTTATTGATCTGTGCATACATAAATAATATTTGTAAATGTATAGTATGTATCTGGTATAACTGTATCCTAAATATAGACACAATATAATTTTGGATATAACATCCTTGTATTGCATACTTAACCAACATACTGTCAGAAAGACAATCCTACTGTATATTTTCTGAAGTGATAAATTAGATTCAGCATACCAAACATTTAAAGCACATATACTGTGAAAGTTACTGTTTGGTGCAGAATATCTATACATAACAAATGATTTTAATTTAAATGCTTAATTGATGTGAGGTCAACATGTGATTACCGTTGACCCTTGAACAAGGCAAGGGTTAGGGGCCCCTACCCTCTGCACAGTTGAAAATCTGAGTATAATTTATAGTCAGTCCTTCACACATGAGGATCCTCTGTATGTGGCTCCTCCATATCGCTAGTTCCACATCCAGGGCTTCAACCAACCGTCAATCCTGTGGTACTGCAAAATTTACTATTGAAAAAATGCCATCTATAAGTGGACACATGCCATTTAAAACCCATGTTGTTCAAGGGTCAACTGCATAAATAGGATGCATAATTACAAGCAGAAATTATTGTTTGACAAGGTTATTACAGAAGAATAATAAGCCTATCTTATTTGAGAATTCATTCCATTTTGCCTGCACAATTATTTGAAAAACAGAAATGTCAATGTGTCAGTGTTAACAGACTATCTCTACAAGCAATTTTGTATAATGCAAATATATAATCATACAAATTAATAGTCTTTTTTTTTTTTTTTTTTTTTTTTTGTGGTATGTGGGCCTCCCTCTGTTGTGGCCTCTCCCGTTGCGGGGCACAGGCTCCGGACGCGCACGCTCAGCGGCCATGGGTCACGAGCCCTGCCGCTCGCAGGCTCAGCGGCCATGGCTCACGGGCCCAGCCGCTCCGCGGCACGTGGGATCCTCCCAGACCAGGGCGCGAGCTCGGTTCCCCTGCATCGGCAGGCGGACGCGCAACCACTGCGCCACCAGGGAAGCCCCTAATAGTCTTTTTTGAAGTTATAAATCTCAATTTGTATTTTAATTCAATATGTTACATATGAGAAAGAGAGATGAAGAGTAAATAACATAATTTTATCCACTGAGTTATGACTGTGTATGTAGTAGTAGTAGTATTTGATAATTGTTTGAAAATGTCTAATGCTCTAGAGTCATATGGCCTCCAGAATTAAAATTTAGTAGTATCTACCATTGTGCATGGTAATAATTTCCAATTTTTCCATAAAAAACTCTAATTTTTGGCTAAATTATGTGGTAGGAAAAAATTATAGCACTCCCTAGCCAAGGAGATGGCAATGGCAGGGTTACTCCGTGAAGAAGAGAGTGGAGAGGAAGAGTAAATTTTCTGATATACATTGTTTCAGTAATCTTGTCCTCTATATTGCAGTGAACTCTATAAATAAATAATGTATCTTTAAACAGTACACACACACACACACACACACACACACACACACACACACATACACACACACAAACACATTTCTACCCAGAAACTGGTTTTCAAGATCAGTTTCTTACTGAATCAAACTCACTCAAATCTGTTTATTTAAATAAAACTATTTCATCTGTTAAATATATAGAGATTTCAATATACCAAAAAATACAAATTACTAAATTCATTTCTCTGTCCTTTTGAAAGTAATTTGAAGATTTTAATTTCTTCAGTGATGAGATATATATTTCAGGATTCTGAGTTCAATGAGAACTATATAGTGATTCATTTATTATTCAATAACTATAAGAATCATAATTAATATGTGCAATAATGACCACTTAAGTATTATAGGTAATAAATTGTGCATCCTAATTTATTATTTTGCTTTCCTAATTGTAGAAATACTTAGCATAGCAAAAAAATTATTCTTACAATTTGCTTTTGCTAGAAAAAAATATTTATACAACACCTATTCACAATTCGTTCCTTTTACCAGAGCAAAATGATTCACTGAATAAGCCTATTATATTAAACCAATATACTAAGCATCTAAATAATTATGTTCAACAGGTATATTAACATAAGGCTTTCTGAATGGATTCTCTGTGTTTTATTAAAATGTATACATATATTCAAAACATTTTATTGTATTCTTTAAAAGTAGTTATTTATATTTCTCTAGCAAATATTTTCTTAATTTTAATGGTTCCATTTATACGTTAGATTATTTGATCAAATGGACTTATGATCTGCAACAACTATTTTCCTTTTCTAGTCTTGTGAATATTATTATATTGTATTCCTTCCTCCCAGCCTTTCATGCCACAAAAAATGGTAATCATTCTTGTGTCTCATTCTCCTTCACCAACCATCATTCAACTCCCAAATACTCCAGTTCTATCTCCAAAATTATCTTTAATACTTTCTCCAATTCCCCTACTATTATGCTAGTTAGAGAAACCATCATCTACTACCTGGGCAAATATAAAGCCCATTTTTCTCAATTCTTGTTATCATCCAATCTATTGGTAGACTTTATATCTTTAAGCCAAAATCCAGTATGGCTTCCCAGTCATATCTAGTCCTTCTTAGGGCTTCAATCTTCTCTGTAATAAATCCACACAATAACACAGTATTTCAGGGATCTCAGTATGTTGCCTCCCTAACTAGAGCCAGCCAAATACTTTTCTGCTCCTTTGCCTTCAAGAATTATGTTCTCCTTGCTTAGAAGATTATATCACACATTGGTTTATAAGCTTTATAAGAGTAACCTGTTCAGTTTTATGCCAAATTATTTTAATCTACAGAAATCAATAAACATGTTTTAGTGAAGGAATATATGTTTAGAAGTTAGAACTTCTAAATTTTAAGTCAAGATAAGAAGATGAAAGATGTCTTGATGAGTCTACATGACTTTATCTGGAGACATATATTGTTTCACCAATCCTTTGAAAAGGACATATTTGCCCCTTGTTTAAATGTGTTACTTGCTTTTTTTTGAGTGCTCAGTAGTTTAACAGTAGATCTGATTCATTTCCATGTTTATGTGCATTTTTATTTATGTAATAAGTATTATTTTTGTGCCCCCTTTTTATGCTAGGCACTTTATTAATCATTCTATATACATCACATAATTTAATCATTTTCTAATTGTCTTCATTCATTTTTTCTCATCTGGATACATATACTCCATCTTCCCTCTGATTAATTTGGAAATGCTTTTCTAAAAGTCTTGAAATCATCCATGACAAATATCTTAAATTCAACAATTAACCTGTTAGGAAATCCTCAAACAGCTAACTTTCTTTCTCAAAGCCAAAATTTGTACAATGCCCCACCAGCCATTATGTAATAGGTTCTTTTGACCTTGTTCTTACAACTCTGATCTTGCCTCCTATAATTTGTGAAATCCTTGCTTACTGTACCCAGAGATTAATCAATTGATTGATATTAGTGTCACCTTATTGGAATCTATTTTATCCTATTTAAAATTAAACCTTTTGTCTGAGGTTATCCTTTCTCCAATTTCATATATTTTTCTTTTTAACACTCATAACTATCTCTCATATTTTTTGCTTTTTCATTTGTTTGTCTCTTTCCCTTTGAAAAATTCTAACCTAGATAAAAAGAAACATTTTATTATTTTTTTAATGCTATTTATTTAAAACGTAGAACAATGCCTAACACATAGTAGGTCCTCAATATTTGTTGAATTGATAAAGTGATCTTTTCCAAAACTATAAAATATAATAAAGGAGGATGCTAAGACTTGCACATGTCATCTTAACCACAAAATATTTTCTTGCATATTTTAATTCCTATCTATTAAGTTCTGTATAATAATGTAACTATGAGAAACAAGTCACTTTAATGTTGGTAATATTTACTTATATTCTGTGAGACAGTAGGTTTTACCATACTGAAAGTAGTTTGTACATATGATAGAGTAAAATAGGCTAAAATAAATCTATTGTTGCATAATGCTCAAAGATTTTAAAGACATGATATTCTAGTTATATAGTGATATGATGAACAAAAATTAAAATCCAATTACCACAAAATGTACTACAAAGAAAAATTAAGGATGAATAAGTGCATTTTCAAGGTGGTTCGAATCAGACTTTGAGTAATGATGGTAAGTTGAAAAGAAGCATCTAGTTTCCCCCCTTTCTTAAAAAAACACAGTAGCATTCACCATGAATCTAGTTAATCTTAAACTTTAGAGCATCGATATTACATGGACTGCTTCCAAGATCTGTGTCTAATTTTGCATTTTATTCATGTTTGCATATTATCTTTCTTAAAGAAAACCCTGTTACATTATATAATCTTCATTTATCCCCCAAACTATACCTGCTTTTGAGAGTAAAGATTATTCTTTAAGGTAAAACCCTCACAAGCAAGGAAAAATATATAAAACAATACCAATCAAATGTTGAAGAATGGAAAGCAAATAAATGAGTGGTAACTCAATTAGTAAACCATAAAAAGGGAAATTCTAAACTGGCAGTAGGGATAGCTGATTATCAACTTTACATTTAATACATAATATTTAAATGATTTATGAATTGACAGCATCTGATACCTCTGCAAGTAGTGATAAGACTGGGTTTATAAAATGTATTAAAGAATGAGTAGGTCCCTGAATTCCTTCTAATATTTCAGTTACATAACTGACAGTCTCTCAAACTAGCAATAAATTGTTCCCTGGAGATGGTAAAAAGCCTATTAATTAGGGAATTCAGGTACAGTTTCAAGCACAGGTACAATAACAAAAGCAGAAATCATAATTATGTATGCAAACCGAAAGCTTATAGCCCATCTCCAACTTAATCCTCTGTTCTAGCATCACACAAAGACTTTCCAGGAGTAGTCCCTAGGAAAAATGACCAGCCCAAGAGGAAATATTAAAGAGAGTGACACTGAAATATTTCCCTAATATGCACCAGTCCTATCAACATTCACTGGAGCTCCTAGTACAAACTGCTCTTTGGAAATAATGAGAGAAAATAGAAAGTAAATTATGAAACCTGAATGAAAAAGACTAAAACCAACAGATAATAAGAAACATAGGGAATATGCCAAAATTTTTTAAAATTATATATTTATATGTATATTTATAAAAATATAAATTTCAGTGATATTCTCAGATTAGTGAAGATTTTGATTTTGTGGTACAAAAGTAGGATACCATAAAAATTCAGAGAAAACACTAAAAACCTAAGATAGCAGAAATTTTAAAAAATATTTTAAGTTATTTGAATGTCTGCAAGATAAAGTTGAAGAAATAACTTAGAAAGTCAAAGATATGGAGAATAGGAGAAAAAAGGAATGATCAACTAGATTGAGCATAAATGTATAGATTATTTACCCAAAGGAAAAAAGGGTAGGAAATCTTAAATAAATTAATAAAAATATGTCAGGACTAAAGAACATTTTCCAAATTCAGAGTCCACTGAGGCCCTGGCACAATGCGTGAATGTAGACTTTTACTAAGGCAGGATGTCAAGAAATTTTAGAACACTGGCAAGAAAAAGGAGAGAGAAAAAGAGAATGTATCACATACAAACATAAGGAATCAAAATGACTTCATATTTATGAAGAGCAAAACAGGAGGCCAAATATAACAGAGATAGTGGAGTAATATGGTCAACATTGTGAAGAGAAATTGTTTTTTCACCTGAGTTTTATAGTAATTAAGGTATTAATCACATATAATAATAAAAATATTTTCAGACATGCAATGTATCAAATGTTTATAACTCCATGTATCCTTTTTCAGAAAGAGGGCCTATACTGAGAAGATGATAACTGCTGAAGGAAACCAAAAACCCAGCAGGGAAAAGAGGCAGACCATGCTTCTAGGAGGAGACAAATATGACATCTAGATATGCACATAGACACCAAAAATATAAAGGGAAAGCAATCCAGGCTGAAGCAGATTGAAAGATTTTATGAAAATTTTCTTTAAGAATAAAGTTATTAATAAACTGAAGTAAATGCACACCAAACAAGATTTAGCTAACAGCAAAAAATTGTGGCTAAATTATTGATACATAGCAAATTAAGCAAATGTAACTGTAAGACATGTAAAGAAAATAGAGTATGCAGGTAGAAATACGTAAGCATGTATATGATGTGGCTCATCTGTGAATACCATTCATTAACCAAACATTCAATACTGACCTCATCAATATAATGATATATCCATTTTTGGAGGATGGTAGATGGGAAAAGTATGTGTATGTGTTGGGGCTTGGGGAAGGAAAGAAAGTTAAGTCTTCAACTTCTCTTGCGGGAAGTCAATAGAAAAAGCCTGAAGGATCAATCAAGTGTAATACATTCTCTGGAGATATGGAAATAAATCACAAAGGCTCAGCTAACATATTTGAAAACAGTTACCTGAGGAAGGGAAACTGAGGAAGGGTAATGAAGGCGGCTTGTAGACTACTTTTGTTCTTAACAAATCTTACAAAACTGGTTGCCTCTTTACATGGGTGTCTCTTTACATTATATTTGGTAAATTAAATAATTATAATAATTAAAATCAGAAGGTGCAGAAAATAATATCACCATCTGTATGTAAAAACATATATATCATTTTTCAGTGCAGATGTGCCATAGTCAATCAAGGTAACAATTATCAGGACAGTAATTGTAATAAAAGGCTAATAAACTTTAAATTGTAACTAATTCATATGTATAATGAAAAAAAGATTATTCAGTGAGAAAATGCAGTTGATAAATCAGAGAGAACAGAATATGCTTGTAAATTCTTTGATGATACATGTGTATTGTATTTGGCCTGAAGTGGTGTTAATAAGACCACTAGAGAAATGTGGTGCGTAGAATTTCCTTTTAAGTATCAAGTGAATTAACATTTAATCTTTTTGATTTAGTCAATTCTCTCCTTTGTTCTTTTCACAAAATAAATCAATTTGTCTCAAATAAAGCTTAAGTATTTTTATAGAGTGCAGGTTGGTCTTTGGAATATGTGTTTCTCCAGCTCTGTCCTTTAAAATACATTAGAGGGAAATTTTCATTTTACACTGTTTCTAACATCAGAGTGTGTATACTAAAGCATTTGGGGAGCTCCATGTTAATCATAAATTTAATAAAAGTATGTTAAGATTGTTTCATTGGATGCAAAACTGGTTAAAGTCTCACAGAGCAATAAATATTGAAGATTATACTTTCCACCAGAAATATTGGCTTGGCCAAAAAGTTCGTTTGGGTTTTCCATAGCATTGTACAGAAAAACCGAATGAACTTTTTGGCCAACCCAATAAATAATGTGCAGTTTTACAAGACAAAAATATACAAAGCACCATATGCTTTCCCTAAATTAAAGTTCTGTAATCAATTGTTTTATCATCATTGAGTCAAGTTTCTACTATTAATGAAGAAGGAGTTTTGACATCTGATGCCTTGCCTCTTCTGTTCACATGTATTTCTGCTTACCATTAGAAAACCTCTTCATATCCGCCTTAGACTGGGTGCATCTCCTATATGCCATATTCTGAATTATCTATGTTCTACAGTTAAAGGATATAGAAAAATCCTTTTCAGATCAAGAAGGCCTTATTTCCCAGAATATGATGGCTCAATAATTTCATTTACATCTTTTCTTCGTTTTGCACTTTCATAGTCCTAATCCCCCTTTAGGCAAAATGAAAGTGTCACATTCAGTAGGAAAAAGGATGCATACGAGAACATATAAAAACCAGTATTATAGCTAAGTATTAATTTGTTACATAGTTTTAGTCCCATATCTTTAATCCTTGGCATCACTATTAGTTAAAAATTATTATTCCCATATCACACAGCAGAAAACATGGGATAATGAAGTTGAAATAATTGGTTCAAGTCATAAAGAAAATAAATGTATAGCAAGGATTTCAAAAATATTTCTAACACAAAGACCCTTCTTTCAATAAGCTACACTGATTCTCAAAGGACCTGTTGATTAAGATATTAAATGTGACACGTAGTTGACAGAGGAAATGTCTAGTCTCCTTTTAATTTTCTGATCAATTCCGTCTGACATAGGAGAAATGTATGCTTTAATAAAAAATAAATCAACAATTAGATCAACCAAAGCAACAACAACGAAGTAATAAAAACTTCACAGAGAGTAGGAAACCTTACAGCCATTATCATTTCTTTCTGAGTGTTTATATTCTAATAAGATATTCAATAGTCATATTCCCACCAAATAGCTTTGTTAATGTTTTTAGAAGATTACAAAGGTAAATTCATTGACTTGTTTTCATTATTTGAATTAATCATATGGATTAGTTAAATTGAAATTTTTTTCAGATCATAATGAAAATACTGGAATTTGTTATTTAAGTCCTTGATCAATAATTTTAATATGGGTATGAAACAAATCACAGATTTTAAAAGTTTATTTATAAAACATTGTAATGAAACAAGAAAAATCTCACATTAACAATCTAACCTTACACCTAAAGCAGTAAGAGAAAGATGAACAAACAAAACCCAAAGTTAGTAGAAGGAAAGAATTTATAAAAATCAGAGCAGAAATAAATGAAATAGAAGCTAAAATACAGTAGGAAAGCTCAATGAAACTAAAGCTGGTTCTTTGAAGAGATAAGCAAAATTGATAAAGCTTTAGCCAGACTCATAAAGAAAAAAAAGGAAAGGGCTCAAATTAATAAAATCAGAAATGAAAAAGGAGAAGTTAAAATACAGAAATACAAAGGATTATAAGGGACTGCTACAAACAACTATATGCCAATAAAATGGACAACCTAGAAGAAATGGGCAAATTCTTAGAAAGGTATAATCTCCCATGACTGAACCCGGAAGAAACAGAATATATGAATAGACAAATAACCAGTAATGAAATTGAATCAGTAATTTAAAAACTCTCAACAAACAAAAGTCCAGGACCAGAGGGCTTCACAGGTGAATTCTACCAAACATTTAGAGAAAAGTTCAGACCTATTCTTTTCAAACTATTCCAAAAAATTGCAGAGGAAGGAACAATTCCAAGATCATTCTACGAGGCTAGAATCACCCTGATACCAAAAGGAGATAAAGATATCACAGAAAAGAAAACTACAGGCCAATGTCAATGATGAGCATAGGTTAAAAATCCTTAGCAAAATATTAGCAAACCAAATCCAACAATGCACTAAAAGAATCATACACCATGATCAAGTGGAATTTATTCAGGGATGCAAGGATTTTTCAATATCTGTAAATCAATCAATGTGATACATCATGTTAACAAATTGAAGAATAAAAAAAAATCATATGATCATCTCAATAGATGCAGAAAAAAACTTTGATAAAATTCAATATCCATTTATGATAAAAAAAACTCTCCAGAAAGTGAACATAGAGGCAACATACTTCAACTCAACATAATAAAGCCCATATATAATGAACCCATGGCAAACTCACACTCAATGGTGAAAAGCTGAACACATTTCCTCTAAGATCAGGAACAACACAAGGATGCCCACTCCCACCACTTTATTCAACATAGTTTTGGAACTCCTAGCCACAGCAATCAGAGAAGAGAAAGGAATAAAAGGAATCCAAATTGGAAAGAAATAAGTAAACTGTCACTGTTTGCAGACAACATGGTACAATACATAGAAAAATCCTAAAGATGCCACCAGAAAACTACTAGAGATCATTAATGAATTTGGTAAAGTTTCAGGACACAAAATTTATATACAGAAATCTGCTGCATTTTCATGCACTAACAATGAAATATCAGAAAGAGAAATTAAGGAAACAATCCCACTTACCATCACATCAAAAAGAATAAAATACCTAGGGATAAACCTACCTAAAGAGGTAAAGTTCCCACACCTGGAAAACTATAAGACACTGAGGAAAGAAATAGAAAATGACACAAACAGATGGAAAGATATACCATGTTCTTGGACTGGAAGAATTAATATTGTTAAAATGACTATACTACCCAAGGCAATCTACAGATTCAATGCAATCTCTATCAAAATACCAATGGCATATTTCAGAGAACTAGAACAAATAATTTTAAAATTTGTATGGAAACACAAAAGAACCACAACAGCCAAATCAATCTTGAGAAAGAAGTACAGAGCTGGAGGAGTCATGCTGATTTCAGACTATACAACAAAGCTATAGTCAACAAGACAGTAGGGTACTAAAAAAACAAACAAACAAAAAACAACAGTATGGTACTGGCACAAACTGACACATAGATCAATGGAACAGAATAAAGCGTCCAGAAATAATCCCACACACTTAGTCAATTAATCTATGACAAAGCAGGCAAGAATATACAATGGAAAAAAGACAGTCTCTTCAATAAGTAGTGCTGGGAAACCTGGACAGTTACATGTAAAACAATGAAATTAGAACATTCTCTAACACCATATACAAAAATAAATTCAAAGTGGATTAAAGACCTAAGTGAAAGACTGGTTACTATAAAACTCCTAGAGGAAAACAGGAAGAACACTTTTTGACATAAATCACAGCAATATTTATTTTGGATCTGTCTCCTAAAGCAAAGGAAATAAAAGCAAAAATAAACAAATGGGACCTAATTATACTTAAAAGTTTTGGCACATCAACAAAATGAAAAGGCAACCTACTGGTTTGCAAATGATATGACTGATAAGGGGTTAATGTCCAACATATATAAACAGCTCATACAACTCTACATCACAAAAACAAACAACTCAATTAAAAAATAGGCAGAAGAACTGAAAAGACATTTTTTCTGAAGAGGAAATGCAGATGACCAACAGACACAACAAAAGATGCTCAACATCACTAATTATCAGGGAAATGCAAATCAAAACTACAGTGAGATATCACCTCACACCTGTCAGAATGGCTATTATCAAAAAGAACCCAAATAACGAATGTTGGTGAGGATGTGGAGAGGGAACCCTCATACACTGTGGGTGGGAATGTAAATTGGTGTAGCCACTGTGGAAAACAGTATGGAGGTTCCTCAAAAAACTAAAAATAGAACTACCATATGACCCAACAATTCCACTCCTGGGTATATATCTGAAAAAACCCCCAAAACACTGATTTGAAAAGACACATGCACCCCAATGTTCATAGCAGCATAATTTACAATTGCCAAGGTATAGAAGCAACCTACATGTCCATGAACAGATGAATGGATAAAGAAGATGTGGTATATGTATTTATAATGGACTACTACTCAGTCACAAAAATAATGAAATTTTGCCATTTGCAGCAACATGGATGGATTTGGAGGGGATTATGCCAAGTGAAATGTCAGACAGAGAAAAGACAAATACTGTGATCTCACTTATATGTGAGATCAACTAAAAAGCACAACAAACTAGTGAAAAAAACAAAAAGAAGCAGACCCACAGATATAGAGAACATGCTAGTGGTTACCAGTGGGGAAAGGCAAGGGAGAGTGGCAATATAGAAGTAGGGGGGTGAAAAAGAGGTCATTATTGGGTTATATTAAGTCATATGTGTGAAACTTCTGAAAATTGTAAAGCACTATAAAATTTAAATAATCTGCCATTCAATTTAAAAAATAAATTAAAAATGTAATGTGTATATTGACAATTTGATGGTTAATTTATGTTACAAAACTCTAGTATAATTAATTCATTTTAACAGTGTTTTAATATTATTTTAATGTTATTAATGTTATTGAAGTCTCTGAGGGGTGGGGTCCTCTAATTAACAGAATCCCTCTTTTGCATCTGGTTTCTAAATAATTGAGAAAGCAAATAAACAGCAGACAGAATCCTGCACTTCAGTTTTGGAAAGCATAGTGTAGTATGGAAACCAAACGAGTCAGCTAAGTGAACTCCAGATTTGGCAGATATGCCCCATTACTAGACAGTACTGTATTTAGACTATCTCTTGTATAGACAACTTTAAAGAATGGAAGGGTGAAGGAGGACACATACTAATTGCAGGTAAACCAATTCCCACACTTCTAAATTTACCAATAAATTCTGTCTACGTATTCCCAAAGGCATCTCCTAGAAGGCTCACAGTAGGCTTAGGAAAGATTTCTTTTAATGGAAGGAAATCAGGACCTATGAATGTGTATTTCCCTTTAACACATTAATTATTCATTTAGATTATATTAAACATCATTATCAGCATGCCGTACTCCTTAATAAGACTGGGGGTTGAAAATTCTCTGGTAAAAAATGTAAGCAAACCCAAGGTTTAGTTAAAAATTAATTGAAGGTAAACCAATGAATGAAGCCGTTTCCCCCCAAATTAAGTTAAATTGCAAAGAACATTGAATTAGGATACTATCCTAGTGTCTCTTACTATGGATTTGACTTATTATAAAAGAAATCTTTGCTTGAGATATTTTGTTCAAATGGATTGAATATTAGGTGTAGAAAAATCATATTTTAAATGAATGGATTAATATGTTTAACAGAACTGTCAGGAAGTTCTAAAATAATCCCTACAAAAATTACTCAAATATTTTTTAATAAAGAGAAGTATACTAAAGAACCATTGTTACTTATTTTTCCATTTCTGACATATTTCTCTAATTTGACGTTAGTTATTCCATTTCCAGAGATTCCTTTTATTTCACTGAACACAAGTAATCCAGTTAGTATAATATTCATAGTCATGACTTCCAAAGCTTAAATATTAATATGTTTTCTGATTTTACAAGGTGAATTTAAATTTACATGTAAACTAATCTTATAAGTACTACATTTAAATCACCTGGTTATGAATTTCAAGGGAGTATTATTTTATCACCACTTACTACCAAGGTTTTTTTTTTTTTTTTTTTTGCGGTACGCGGGCCTCTCACTGTTGTGGCCTCTCCCGTTGCGCAGCACAGGCTCCGGACACGCAGGCTCAGTGGCCATGGCTCACGGGCCCAGCCGCTCCGCGGCATGTGGGATCTTCCCGGACCAGGGCACGAACCCGTGTCCCCTGCATCGGCAGGCGGATTCTCAACCACTGCGCCACCAGGGAAGCCCACTACCAAGGTTATTGATGGGGACTTTCTTTGTCATTTTCTGGGGTTGGGATAGATCCATCTACTTAGTGGTTAGAAATTTTGGTTTCCAGCTTTTTATGGGCTACCTCCAACTGAATTTTCCATTTTGGTGGATAGGGCGTTATCAACTGCACCTGTGTTCCTCAAGGTCAAGAAAACTGAAGCTCAAGCACATCCCATTTGCAAATGCCCTTAACAAAAATGTCAGATTTGGGATTCTTAATTTTGCTGGTTTTAACATGTAAATATTTCTTACTATTTTACCATTTCATTAATTACATTTAAAGCAATTTTAAAGATATTCTCATCATTCATTTTTTGATATTTTTGTCTTGTTTTTCCAGTGAGATCACCAATGAAGGTACTCAGCCTGTTTGCTGGATAGAAAAGCCTGAGTTTCAAAAATTATAATCGCACATTTTCTAAATATAATTTTAGACATCACAGCCTGTAGTAAAATCTTTCCTCCATATCAATGATGTTTAAGCATAATTATTAAATGCCTATTTTGTATTACAGTGAAAGGAAAAAACCTGCTCTATGCTACTTTAAATTTCTCTCCACAAATAAAGGAAATACACATTTGTCTCATACTTTCAGCCCAGAGTTGTAGATATCATATTCTGATTCACTATTATTTAGGTGCTTCCAAATGATTTATACCTCCCAGTTTTCATGCTCTTGGGAAGTCACCTTACACTTTGACAATGGGCTTGTTCATGTGACTGGCAAGCATAAGGGAAGCAGAAGCTCACCAGCTCCCTAATGGGAGACCCCATTAGGGCTTCTCCTCTGAAAGTGTTCTTTCTTGGAACCCAACTGCTTCATGTAATAAGGAAGATTAAGCTATCCCATGGAGAGACATCACGTGCAGATATCTAAGGTCAATGGCTCCAGCTAAGCTCTCAGCTAACAGCCAGCATCAACTTGCCAACAAAATGAGTGAGCTATCCTGAAAGTGTATCTTCCAGCCTCAATCACGTTTGCCAGCTGAAGCTTAAGTAGAGCAGAGATGAACTATTCCCACCAAACTCAGTCTGACTTACAAAACCCTAAATCATTAAGATTTAGAATGAGTTTATATGGCAATAGATAACTGATAGTATCAGTGTTAGCTAAACCAACAATATGACCTTTGCAGATGAATCATTGCATATTAACAAAGAGAATACCTCAAGGAACTTCATAGTTGAGACAAAGGGGCATGAAGATTTGTATGAGAAGATGTACTCTTTTGATAGCATAGTCCTTCCTTTGTTACATGTGGCAATTCACTTAATTTGTCTTAATTTCACTTCTAGCATCTGTAAAATGGAAAAATAATAATGCTAACAATTAACTTACATGAAAATTGTGAGGATTAAAAGAAGCAGCCTTTGAGAAAATGAACCTATCCCAATCTTGGCATGTATATACTAGTTAATAACAGCGATGATGATGATGATGATGACATTGGTGATGATATTACATCCGGAAATACAATTTTGGTGTAATGAGTATATCTATTGCCCTCCATACATTTTGTTAGTCCATATCTTAGAACTTCTGTAATACTACATAGTATTCAGAAGTAGTACTTATTGCTACTGAACAGAGCAGAGATACACTACTTCATCAGGAATAAATATTGTAAATTAAAATGTCTCCTTTTTTTACTATTGATCCATTCTTTTATTTTCTTTAACCTTCCTTCCAACATTCTACAGCACATCTGTATAGAAAATAATAAATAGATTGGTGCTTCATTGGGAGACAAATTTTATATTTCCTTTGTCTTATCACTTATCATTGAGCACTATAGTTTATTTTTTCCCTTTTTATCTACTCATAAAAACCATATCAGAATTCCCTATCAAATATAATATTTAATGCTTACAATGCTATATACTCTGACATACATAGCATTCAGTTAAACCATAAATTTGGCACATTAACAAAGATAAGTATTTTGTCATATATTTCTATTGCTGAAAATAGTTTATTTTGTTTGGTTTTAAATGATATACAGCTGTGGCTAACTTCAATAACTCTCTCACGGAAGATTTTACTTGGAGCCATTTGAGTTTTTTCAATCAGGTGGCGAAAGATGTATTAACAGTGTCAAAACACCCAATTTGTGGTAGTACATTGTTGAGGAACAAACCCATCTCTTAAATGGAAATTGACAGCTTTGGCACTCAGTTGAACTAATCATTACTCACATTCACACAAGGTCCCATTTCCTCAAGCCCTATTAAGTCATTAAAATGCCATGACAATCTTCTCCACAGGTGTGGAAAACCAAATCCTTGCCTGTGGCAGACTTAATTAAGATAACAGCTGGATAGTTACACTTAAAAAGGAGAAATCCAAGACACGATAATGTTTCTCAAAGTGCCCCAAATGAGAAGTCGGAGTGGCCTAGTTTGTTGTTATCTTATTCCAATTTTGCTGCATGGGAATTATCTATTTTATAGATGCTTGCTAAATCTGTAACCAAATTATGATTAAAAGTAGTTAGTCATAACTTCTAAATGACATATGCATTTAGGTTATATTTAAATAATTTTAAACTTGAAGTTTCTAATTTTACTGATAGCTCTTCCTAGACTGCGAAAAAGTAAATTTGCTATTGCTTTGTTTTCTTCCAGTAAATGGTCTACTTTTCTCTCTTACTCCCATGGTTTGACACAACCATTCCCTGAACAAAGTGTTTTGGACTTTCTGGCACTGGGAGAGGAAGAACAACTATGTTATATAAATTGTGTTGTGATAGTGTAGGGGAGCAAAATTTCCCACATCAAAATGTTTGTTTGACATGTGGATTCTTTCAAGATGAAAACAATCAAAACCCAAAAGACTCAGGAAGAAACTCTGATTTTCCCCTAACTGCCTAAAAGAATTTAGAGAGTGCCTATTCCTGGAATAGAGCAATCACCAGATATATCTGCAAAGAACGTGGACCAAGTGTGGTGAGGGAAACCCAGCAGGGCCTAGAGATCAGAGTGCACTCTGTGTCCCATTGTCTCTGCAAGGGCCAGCAAATATTTGTTTACCAGACATTTGCTTTCCATCTCCCTGTGAGTTGGCTTTCTCCCCTTTGAAGTACCAAACGCACCTACTTGCAACATCTTTGTATTTAGCTGAAGGTGGTATTTAAGGTAGTAGCTCCAGCCATTTTGGTGAGTTACTCAGTTTTCCTGGGTCTCTTCCATATATACATGTTATTAAACTTTTGTTTAATTTTCTCCTGTTAATCTGTGTCATGTCAACTTAATTTTTAGACCAGCCAGAAGAACCTAGAAAGGCAGAGAAAAATTTATTCCTCCCAGACAACGGTGAAGTCTTCACTGGTTTATAATATCTTTTGTGGTTCACAATACCATCTCTCTCTTCAGGAAGGTATTGCCCTGACATTTTCTTGAATAGCAAGATGTGACAGAGATTTTTTTTAACCTATGAAATACAAGGAATCTGATCTCTTAAAATTTGACTTTCTTGGTTTGAATCTAGAGTTAGTCTTGGGGGTAGACTATTCTTGATTTATAATCTCAACTTAAATATGACCTTATTAAAACTCCTCCTTTCTATTATATATGGAATGCTTTTGACTTTTTCCAAAATTCTTCTTAGACAAAACTCAAGACAATTAGAAAGTAATATTTTTTTCAAATATTTTCAACACTTGCAACTTTTTCTAACCAGTTCCTCCCTGTGAATCAGAATTAGGTTCTGAGTTACCTAGTCAATAAGTCTGCCTTCTGGGAAATTGTTAACAAATCTATATGGGAATTTTAGATATGCCCGGTTTCAGAATGAAACTTTCATCAGGTATTCGAATATCTTGTCTTTTCTCCTAATAAATAATTGATATAGTGCTCATCTTATTATGTTTTTACATTTACCATTTTTACTACTAAATTATTTTTCAGTTTTCATGTCTTTTTTATAACTAGGTCCCCAGGAACTAACATGTTGAGTGAATGTATTAAAAGTACATCATCAATTCCCTATAGTTGCTCAGTAGAAAAGTGTCATAAATATAGGGCTACATAACAAATTGCCCCAAGAAATTGCTTTTGATTAGATCACGTTAGGTCTTTCTCAAGCATAGCTTAAGATAATTGTTGTTAGAGACTGCCACCCGCTCTTTAGGCACAGGCACTCTTTTTCTGACATAGTTCTAGAACAAATGAGAAATCTAAGCAGCCTCAGGACATTGTCTAAGAGTCTTTAATGGATTTTACTAAGATAGCATAAGAGTATCTTCCAAATTCCAAATATATTAAGCATGAATTGAATGTTTTACCATAGTAAAAAATCTGCTTTCCACTCAACCCAAACCCAAATATTTACAAGCAAGATTAGTGGAAATAACTCGGGCTTCAGAATTAAGGATATCTTTCACTTATATGTGGAATCTAAAATATGACACAAATGAACCTAAGTATGAAACAGAAACGACTCACAGACATAGAGAACAAACCTGTGGTTGCCAAGGGATGGAGTGGGAGGTTGGGATTAGCAGATGCAATATCCTGTGATAAACCGTAATGGAAAATAACATAAAAAAGAATATATATATACGTGTGTGTGTGTGTGTGTGTGTGTGTGTGTGTGTATAACTGAATCACTTTGCTGTAAAGCAAACATTAACACAACATTGTAAATCAGCTATACTTCAATTAAAAAAATTAAGGATATCTTGATCAAATTTCTATTTTGTCACTCTCAGTAATTTTATAATCTCGAGCGAGTTATGTAACTACTAACTAACTTTCTTATCTCTAATATGCAAGACTATTGTGAGGATTAATGAAGATAACACATATAAACCATGCACTTGCCTGGTATATTATTGAGTATATATACATGATACAATCTAACTCATTTATTTGGTGTTGATGCTAATATTCGTAGAAGAATATCCATATATGCATTCTTTTTATTAATTATTTCATTATACATAAAAGCATTCTTCATATTGTTTATATAAAAATACGCTGTAAGTGTATAAGGGCATGGGTAGCTTTAAGTCAATTAATACCAGGTACATAACTTTATATGTAGTTTTTTCCAGAATTGAATTGTCTGAGAAATGCCCAGGACAATGAAAATTCTTCTTTCCTCACTCTTCATTTCCTAGAAAGCATATCTCTATTCATCCAGAATCTTATCTGTTATTCATGTGAAGTAAACTTCTGCAGATAATCAAGTAAATGCAATTCTAAATACCATGTTTGTATAGAGAAAGTCGATTATATCAGTGACTAGATATAAATCATTTTGTAAATCAAATTATTTCAAAAAGTTTATCTCCCCAAAAATTGAAATATGATTTAATGTTCTTATCTGTTATTATCTATTTTTAAACAACACATTTGGTTATACGCAAAAATTGATTCTCTTTTGGAATACAACTCAGAACTATAGCCATCTACTTATTTAAGATTTCCTAGTTCTTAATTCTATATACAAAATCCAAAGGTATAGCCTTGCTGAATGTTGTCAGATTATAGAAATAAACAAAATTTTTGCACAGAAATATAAATATTTTATATTTTAAACAATTTTTAAAAATTGTTTTCATCTCATTGAGATGAGTTACCAATACATCTCAATATATTTATATACTTATGAATACAAAATTAAATTTTAATTTATATCTATTCATCTCTCCATATCTATGTATCTATCCATTAACCAGCTAAGTTCCCTCAAAAATTCATATGTTGAAGTTTTAACCTCTAGTACCTCAGAATATGACTGTATTTAGAGACTGTATTAAACAGGTAATTAAGTTAAAATGAGGTAATTTATATGACTTATGTCTTTATAAGAAGAGAAAATTTGGATACAAATGTACAAAGGGAATTCTACCTCCAGACCGTCTTCAGACTCAACCTGCATGATTAATTTCTTTGGGTCTTCTCTGGGTCTCCAACCTGCTGATCTACCCTGCAGATTCTGGACTTGCTGGCCTCCATAACTGCAGAGCCAATTTCTTAAAATACAACCTCTCTCTCTCTACACACACACACACACACACACACACAGACACACACACACACGTCCTATTACTTCTGTTTCTCTGGAGAAACCCAACTAATACACTATTTATATAGGAAGAGAGGGAAGAAAAATGAATTTTTGTTAAAAAAATGATAAATTGAACTTTCAAATATATAAGTATTAAAATGAGTTTTATTAGGAAAAATTCTGTAAAGGAAGTTAAGTGGAAATATTACTTCCATGAAGAAAAATAAAATATATTAACTGCCCATAGCTCAAAGAATAGGCTCAAAATAGATAGATGTGGGGACAGAAAATGACAGTGAGTATCCAAATTATTATAGTAATTTGTACTGGTAATTAAGAGATTTATATACCTATTTTTTAAATAACTTCAAAATTCACAAAACTCAAACAATTGTGTCATTTGGACTGTTTAACCTCACATAGAAAGCAAATTAAAACATGTGAAAGGGTACATAGATGTCTCTGCCCCTCCCCCCAAAAAATAGGGAATAGTAAATCTAAAATGTTTGTGGGCTTTTTTTTACATAGTTAATACACAGTGGTTTAAAATGTCAATTTTTTTTACATAGTTAATACATAGTGGTTGAAAATGTCAATTTAATGTAAAATAGATAAGGAACAAGGACCTACTGTATAGTAGAGGGAACTCCAGTCAATATTTTATAATGACCGATATGGGAAAAGAATCTGGAAAAGAATATATATATATACATATACATATATATATTTATGTATAATCACTTTGCTGTACACCTGAAACTAACACAACATTGTAAATCAACTATACGTCAATAAAAAATAAATTTAAAAAAATCATGTCAATTTAAAATGAAAGCATATCCTTAAAATTTTAACAGCTAGGTTTCTTCTGTGACAAAAACTCTGTTAATTTACATATATGAATAAATGTATTAATACTTCATGTACTTATATTATGGTAAACTTATCCAATGTATTCCTTTTGATAAATCCAGTGCCATTGGAAAATTATTACTTTAGAAAAAATGGTAACATTTGGCAATGTGGGGAAAATGCTAGATGAAAGAAGGACTTTTGATTTGTCTTCAGTAATACAGTTTAATTATCTTAAGTATGTTTTAAAGTGTAAAAGGAGATTCTGAAATACCCGTAAAAATAATCACAGATAGGCCCTGGGAGGAAAAATTAGTAAACTATTCTTTCCCTCAAAGAGCTCACCTATGTAAATCATACATTAAAATATAGTGTACTGTGGTGTTTGCTAGATAATATAGGTAACACACAGGATGCTAAAGCAGAGAGAGAATATCCAGAAACAGTTTCCAGGGAAGATGTCTTCAACATAAAGAAAAAGTAAGCAAATAAATGAGTTAAACAGATAGAAGAGATTGGTTTAAACAGTTCTTGGAGACAAATAGAGATTTTTGAACTGATATACCTTATATATACACACACACGTCCTATTACTTCTGTTTCTCTGGAGAAACCCAACTAATACACTATTTATATAGGAAGAGAGGGAAGAAAAATGAATTTTTGTTAAAAAAATGATAAATTGAACTTTCAAATATATAAGTATTAAAATGAGTTTTATTAGGAAAAATTCTGTAAAGGAAGTTAAGTGGAAATATTACTTCCATGAAGAAAAATAAAATATATTAACTGCCCATAGCTCAAAGAATAGGCTCAAAATAGATAGATGTGGGGACAGAAAATGACAGTGAGTATCCAAATTATTATAGTAATTTGTACTGGTAATTAAGAGATTTATATACCTATTTTTTAAATAACTTCAAAATTCACAAAACTCAAACAATTGTGTCATTTGGACTGTTTAACCTCACATAGAAAGCAAATTAAAACATGTGAAAGGGTACATAGATGTCTCTGCCCCTCCCCCCAAAAAATAGGGAATAGTAAATCTAAAATGTTTGTGGGCTTTTTTTTACATAGTTAATACACAGTGGTTTAAAATGTCAATTTTTTTTACATAGTTAATACATAGTGGTTGAAAATGTCAATTTAATGTAAAATAGATAAGGAACAAGGACCTACTGTATAGTAGAGGGAACTCCAGTCAATATTTTATAATGACCGATATGGGAAAAGAATCTGGAAAAGAATATATATATACATATACATATATATATTTATGTATAATCACTTTGCTGTACACCTGAAACTAACACAACATTGTAAATCAACTATACGTCAATAAAAAATAAATTTAAAAAAATCATGTCAATTTAAAATGAAAGCATATCCTTAAAATTTTAACAGCTAGGTTTCTTCTGTGACAAAAACTCTGTTAATTTACATATATGAATAAATGTATTAATACTTCATGTACTTATATTATGGTAAACTTATCCAATGTATTCCTTTTGATAAATCCAGTGCCATTGGAAAATTATTACTTTAGAAAAAATGGTAACATTTGGCAATGTGGGGAAAATGCTAGATGAAAGAAGGACTTTTGATTTGTCTTCAGTAATACAGTTTAATTATCTTAAGTATGTTTTAAAGTGTAAAAGGAGATTCTGAAATACCCGTAAAAATAATCACAGATAGGCCCTGGGAGGAAAAATTAGTAAACTATTCTTTCCCTCAAAGAGCTCACCTATGTAAATCATACATTAAAATATAGTGTACTGTGGTGTTTGCTAGATAATATAGGTAACACACAGGATGCTAAAGCAGAGAGAGAATATCCAGAAACAGTTTCCAGGGAAGATGTCTTCAACATAAAGAAAAAGTAAGCAAATAAATGAGTTAAACAGATAGAAGAGATTGGTTTAAACAGTTCTTGGAGACAAATAGAGATTTTTGAACTGATATACCTTTGGTGGAGGCTATATATGATAAGTAGCTGAAGCCTAGAATTAAATATATACCAGGGTAGTATTATATGGACTAATGCCAAATAGTCTAAGAATGTTTTCCTTGATAGCTGTGTTTTTCAATAATTTTATGACATTATCAGATGTAAGTTTTAGAAAATTCTCTCTAGACCTGATTTGGAGGATGTACTAGTAGTATTAAAACTTCAATAATGACATCACTTTCAAGCAATTACTATTTAGGAGGTCAAATAAATTAGCCTGAAAGGCATATTGATCACATTCTCTTAAAGAAACATTTAAAACAGAGTAGTTGTGTAGAATACACAATCTTGATATTTGAAAAACACACGATGGGCATATTTTTATTTTAGAAGCCCTAAATCATTCTATCTCACTTTGAGGACTTTAATATGATTGGGATTATATTGTAAACATTATTGGGAATTATAACTTCAAAACTTTAATATGATTTTCATGAAAATTTCTATTTATTCTATGATGTTACACTCAGTTCTGCAGTTGAAAACACATTAATTAGTCCTGGAAGTCTAAGTATAACCTTTCTGCAGGTGTAGTTCAACCACAGTAGGTGATTAAAAGCATCATTTAGAGATATGTAATTATAAAGTATGTGGCAATACAATTGTAGTGATGAATTTCTCTTTGTGTTTTTGTAATATTGGTAGCTATTTAATACACAATAATCTTAAAAAATAATATAAAATCATTCTTTAAGAATGTCTCCTTTTATTTCTGAAAGCCAATATTATCATCAGCTAAAATTTTCAATAGAAGCATTTCATTTCATTTTTTTTTTAGTTCTTTTATTCTGATTCTTTCCATTCGTTTATAGGGAATACTGAATTTTTAAAAATCTTATGTAAAACATAAAAGCCTATATTGATTTCATGTCATTTTTTTGAGAACTGGCTCTAAATATTTGTTTTGAAAATAATTTAATGTTTGACGCTCATTATAGTGAGATTGAGAATTCAGTGAAAACTATTTTAAGTAATAAAGGTTTTTAGTAATATAGATTTGTAGTGTTTTTCAGTACTTAACTTTATAGATATGTGTTTCAGGTGACATACACTGGCATTTTTTATGTCCTGAAAAAAATTTTTTAAAGTGTTCTAGTAAAACTAAAATACTTAGATTTTATGTTATCAAACATTTGATAAATGTTACTTCTCATGTCTAGATTAGCTATATTCAAAAATAGTCAAAATGCATATAAATTTTTTTTTATTTAGCAAAACTAAAATGCAAGAAATTGCTAAATGCATGAATAAAAATAGACATTTCGGAATAAAGAGATTCACACTATTCCAATTTTGTTTTCATAAGATTGTCTAATTCAGAGAAATGTAATGGCAATTTCGCGTTGCCTTTTTATGTGTATGTATACACATACACACAAATAGAGAGAAAACAATAAAATTAAAGCCCCAAATAAGTCTGATCTACATGCATTCATATATTAATAAAATAATCAAGAATCCTATAAAATTTTACTATTTGCTTCACCACTATTTGAATCCTTATATGTAATAACTTAGTGTGCTTATCTTATAAAGTATAAAGGTCTGTACTTAAATTGACATGTTTTAGATTTGCTACATAATGGTAACTGTATTAGAAATATTAATACTTGTTTTTCTTGTACAGAGAAAACATGTTATTATAGACCTGTTTAATTTGTAAATAAATTAGGAGTATGGGATTAACAGATACCAACTACTAAATAGATAAGCAAAAAGGATTTACTGTATAGCACAGGGAATTACAATCCAATATCTTGTAATAACATAATGGAATATAATCTGAAAAAAAATATAACTGAATCACTTTGCTGTACATCTGAAACTAACACAATATTATAAATCAACTCTACTTCAAAAAGAAAAATCAGAAAAATGTTTAAAATAAAGATATATTCATGAGTCTTAATTTCTTTTTTCTCCTTATGTAGAATAACATTAGTCATTTTCACGTGACTAGACTTAAAATGTTGCAATTCTATGTTGACATAGAATAACACTTAGAGGACATGACTTAGAGCAAGCATTGGATCCAACACCAAATATGGAATATATGTTCCCAGAGTTTTTTTGTGATATATAGAAATGTGGGTCTTTTCCATTCTTGCTTTATGTACTGGTTCAGAGATAAAAACAATTCTACATGCCTTGGCAAAAGCTCCTGAAAAATATGATAATCCAAAACATAAATGAAAGTAAGGTTCTGTTAATATATGAGAAAGGAGTGTGATTATCAGTTAAGTATTAACAGTGTCTGCAATATATCTGAAGACATTCTTGCCACTCTTTTGTATCGCTTTTCGCTTGATGCTTTCTTGGAAATTTATCCGGGACCCTTAGTTAATATCCAGTTACACAATGCACAATATATTTTCCTCCTCGAGGTCATTGAACTTGGCTTATAGTATTGAAATAGGAAATATGCAGAGTTAGCACATCATTCTTAAGCTTTGGATACTCATTAAAAAATTGAATACATTCCCAAATTTTGAGGTCATTTAAATAATTTTAGGATCAGCTTCTTCAGTCTTTGTCCCTTTCCACCATGTTTTCAAAATTTGTATAATTTTTTTCCCCATAATAAATTGCCTTAACAATAATTAGTGCTGTCTTTGGCAACATGTTACTGAGTAGTTAAGTTAGCTCTTTTAATTAGACCATCGATGAGATTTAAGTCAAGAGTTCAATTTCATAGCAAATCATTTAACTTAATCATGTTCCTCCTTATTCTAGAAAACTCTCCTGAAAATCTATTTTATTCATTATAAGAAAGTTGATAAGAATAAAAGAATGGGCTTAATATATCAGTTCAAACTAGTTAATAAATTCAAAGCACATGTTCTAATAACTCCAGGAGAATTTTCGGATACACATTTGCACAAAGATATTGTATAACAAGGAAAATCAGGGTGAGAAAGGATCCATTCCCTCAGAGACCAGCTATGGAAAATTAAACATGATGTTATATACAGTCTGAGATAGAAAGCAATGAATATAAAATCTGTCCCTAAATGTAAGGTAGAGAGAAATTATCTATTTCTTTGTCTATCTATCTCTCTATCTTTCTATCTACCTACCTATCTATCATCAATCTATCTATCTACTCATTTAGTAGAAGAATAGAACTATAAAAGGTCTTCTCTTTCTACCATACTACTCTTTCCCCTTCTTTATCTGGGCCTCATTAAAGGTATTTTTTTTTCTCCTAAGCTTACAAAGTCTTGGAGTACTTCACATGTTTGTAGTGAGGGAAGACATTTATTTTTAATTATGTGTGTGAAATTACAAATTGTCTGTGTGAAAGATGTTTTCATTTAAAGAAGGTAATATTAATGAATGTCCATTAGCATACCTGTGCTAACTACTTATAACTAATAGCTATTAGTTTATAATTACTCTACATAGGGTGCCTAATTATCATAATATAATCATATAATGTCTCACTACATTCAAACTGATGCTATTGCTATTGTTTCTGATACTTCTCTACTCCAATTTTACTGCTATATATTTGCTCCCTTAAGACTTATAATTTACTTTTAGTGATTAATATACAGCATCCCTTTTACAATAAGACTTCAATATTTCTGTCTACACGGAAATATCATTAATACCTAGCTAAGGATTCTGATTATCTTGAAACTCTATTGGTTTTCTCATAAAAATGTAAACCTGTACTCCACAAGGGTTGTACTGTGGGATGTTTTCAAAAGCATCTCTAATCTCCACTCATCTTGCATTCTCTCCAACAGAAATTCAAGCAGCCTATCCCTTTATAAAATTCTGATTGAAGTCATATCTATCTTAGAAGGCTTAATATGTTAAAATATGCTAAGAGTTTGGAAACTTCTGATCAAAGTAGCTATCAAAATGTAAAATATTACTGTCATTGTTCTCAAAAGGTAAATAGCAATCATTCATGGGCTTTTTACATTGCCCTCCAGTCACTGTGATCTGATCTGCTCCAAGAAACTACTTTTCCATTGATTAAATGTTCTTATCTCTGTTGCCACGTTAATCTTGTGTGGCATCCAAGCTTTTATTTTATCTCCTTTACACAGTCTCCTTCAGGCTCTACAAATGTGAGTAAACTTTAAAGGAATTACAAAGCAACAGTCATCCTTTCGTTCTCAATAAGTTGTTTTTCATAAAACATTCTGTAAGTCGCCAAGTTTCCTTTAGTTTTCTTTAGACTACCTTTTCTTTAAGAACTGAAAATAGCTTTAATAGAAGATTTTGCTGTCCTCCGAGGAATTACTGTTACAAGTAAACAATCAGTCAAGTCATTTATGTGATAGGCTACGGTCCTCATATAGAATGAGGGAGTGGGAAGAAGAGGAAGAGTAGAGGAGTTCAACTGCTGGCCAAGAATTTGGATAAATTGTGTTACTTAATAACACATTTGGTGAGGAGTATTGTTTTCATTGTAACATTAGTTCATATTCATATCAATATCTATATATTATTCAGCTAATGCTCATTTATCACAAATATATAATACATTAAGAGTAAAATATTTTCTCACCGGATGACTTTTGACTTTGACAAAATCTAATATTCTACAATGTAAGTCGTGCAGAAGTTATAGTTTGCTGTAATAAATTCAAGAGAATATAGCCTCAGCTCTGGATACCAGTGTCAGGCTGAAGAAGTTCAATGAACTTGATTTCTTGAGTCTACCAAGTTATTATGTATAGGATATATGTTTTGGTTGTATTCTATTTTATATAGGATATGTGTTTTGTCAATCTTTCTATTCTGGTTGAGGTCCTGCCAATTTGTTTGGAACACCAGATAGGTTTGACTATGTCTCACACATGAAAAAATATATTCTAAATATCCAGCATAATCTCCTAATAATGCTTAAAACAGTATTTATTAAGACACATCACCTGATTCTAATTTCAAGACCCTGGGAAGAAAATGTCCTTTAAGTGACCAGTTGCTTCTATAGTAGGCAGGAGAGAGAGAACAAGCTAAAGAATGAAAATTTTATGTTAGATATTAAGAATTAGCTTTCCACACAAAAGGCAACTGGGTTTGAATTATACTTCCTAAACGCTATGCCAAGGACTATACGACTTCATATATTCAAAACCTAGAAATGTTACAAAGAACCACATAATAGATTGCAAGTGGCGAATGTCAGAGTGAATGGTTTTTGTGTCTCTAGACTATAGGGATGAGAGAACTACCATATCTACCTAAGAGTCTGCAAAATCCATGCTGTGGTATATAAGGTGCTAAGATGCTGTCTGAAATTATTATATAAGACTATATTATATTGTATATTTAGATTTAAATTTTCCCAAAAGTCTTCCTGTAATAAAAAATATTTACAAGACATTGTGCTCTACAGAATACCATGAGGTTGGTACATTCTAAAATTGTCCTTAAAAACAAATATTTTACTAATTATATTTTGATCACATAAAGATGGTAAATAAATTATTCTATCTATCATTTATCTATTTATTCATCAGAGCTGAAGCATTACATGACTTGGAAATAATTCAAAAACGTGGAATAACTTTTTTTATCTACTATCTATCCATCCACCTCAGTCATGGATATTCATATTTGCCCAACAGTAAAGGAAACCGCCTGTATGATTCATGGCTTATCTTTAGCGTAGTGCTTGATCCTTTTTTATGATTTGGTGGCAGAACAAAGTTTGGTGTTTGTTTTGTTTTGTTTTCCAGGTACCCTGACTTAGAATGCCATTTTCTATTCTTAAAATTATTACAACTGAAAATGTTTGGTTACATGTGATTTTCTCAGCTAATCCCCTTTATTCTCTATATTTCAATGTGTCCAGACAAACAAGTACAAAGAGAATTCCTCTCAGCCCTTAAATGTGACATTAGGGGCATCTATGTTCACTTACAGTGGAGGATCAGAAGGAATCATAAATCACCTAGTTATTGCTTTTGTGATTCAGTCTGCAAAATCAGTTCTGGAAACTCTAGTCTACCATTCCTAACAACTCTAGCCCACTTTTCTGAACTTCAGAAACAGTTATTGTTCAAATAACCATATTAGAGAGTATAATATACCATCTTATATAACCTGGTATTATATATATGAGTCAAATAAAAGAGGCATATATGTGATTACACTTTCCTTGAAAAACTGTAATTGAAAATAATTTGTTAAGCATTTCAGGCAAATAAGTGGATCTTTGTTGCTGTTGTTTAGCTTCATTTTTTTTTATTGTGTTTTTTGGCACAAGTATTTGCCAGCGATTTCTAACCAAAAATCTACTGGATTTTGAGTTGCTTTTTTGGTAATAAGGCAACCCAAAATAAATCTCTGGTTTTGATGACAATATTATGTAAATATATCATTATGGACTGAATTGTTTTCCACCAAAGTTCATTTGTGGAAGCCCTAAACTCCAATGTGGCTGTATTACAGGTGGGGATTTTAAAGCGGTAATTAAGGTCAAAGGAGGTCAAAAGGGTGGGGCCCTAATCCAATAGAACTGGTATTCTTATAAGAGGAGGAGACACCAGGGGTGAGTTTACACAGAGCAAAAGCCATATAAGGACACAGAGAGAAGGCGGCCATCTGCAAGCCAAGGAGTGAGGACTTAGGAGAAATCAAACCCACTGACACTTTGATCTTGGATTTCCAGGCCCCTGAAATATGAGAAAATAAATTTCTGTTGTTGAAGCCAACCATTCTGTGGCATTTTGTTATGACAGCTCTAGCCGACTAATACAAATCCCATAAGCAAATCAGACTCTGGGTTCAAAGGAGAGTTGTGTTCTTACTATCAGAACATATCTTCAACACACACAATGGTGTGCAGCACAATTCAGTTGACTGAATTCAAGATCCATGTAAATTGCCAGCCATCCTATCCACCACCTGACTAGGATAAAAACAAATGAGTAAGTAATACAATTTTCAGGTTCCTTGATTGGATGCAACAAACAGGCTACTGTTTAAAAGCTGACAGGGAATTAATTATTTAGAACCCTGTGCTGAGAGTTTGAGTATGAGCACAATCCACTCTGATATCATAAAATTTCTCCAATAGAATTGGGGTTGTATTTGTCATTGTCACAGGAGAGCAGAATACTTTTGGCTGACCAAGGACAAAGGACAGAAGGGATCCTGGAACTTCCAGACATACTTGCATTAATCCATTATCCTCTGTACAAAGACTAGGACAATATTTGAATTTGATGAAAGAATAATTGTGGTTTTCTTCTGGACTATATCTACTGTACTGCCTGTGTCTGGAATGTTTATGAGGTCCTCAGAGTCAAGAATGACTCTTTTACTGAAAACTTTCTGGGCACATCCATGACAACAATCATTTTTGTTATTTTAGGTATAAATATATTGTTTCTCCTCTTAGGTTTTCATCTTCTGGAAATCAAAGACCATGTCTGATACGTTACTTTAACACTTACAAATGTAAAGTATACTTTTATTGAGAAGTCTTTAATTGATACATTTATTTTATTTTTTTTTCACCAGGAAATATTCCTGCTTCTGATTATCTGACTAAAAAGGAAGTTAGGAGAAAGGACACTTGCAGAATGAAAGGGATTGTTCTTAGTGAAAGATTTGAAATATGGCCTTACTCTTGAATGTACTCAGGACATATATGAGTTATCATTCTCTTTTTAGGATAAGTGATCAGATGAGGGCCTAGTTAAATAATATACACTTGCTACTTCATGAAAATATTCAATATCAGATACCCCACAACTTCCTAACCTACACTGAGAAAATAGTAATGATAAGTAGGGGATAAAATGATATGTTTCAATATCTGTGACAGAGGGAAAAATACTTTCAAATTTTCAAATTACTTTTAGTCAGTTTAGGCAACAACAGAAAATCTATGACAGAGACATATTCAGCTCATGTTTTTCCCACCACACAACTTAAGAATGTGCCCTAGGGAGACTTAAAAAAAAAAAAAAAAGAACTGTTCATATTAAATTAAAATTATGTTTAGTATTCAAAGATTAAGACCATAAAAATAAAAAAAGAAAACTAAGATATTGAACATTCTTAATATCCTGCTTTCAAAATCAAAAGAAAACAAAATTCGTAATATGAGCAGTTAAAAAAAAAACCTACCTATTATTTCACCTACCTATTTAGTAAATACAGTGCCTGAAATATTTGCAAGGAAGAATAGTGGATAAAAGCCTTGTTTCTATATAACTGATACTATTGATACTTACTAATCTGTCTTGTGAAATAAAAGTGAATTTTTAAGACTGAGAAATAGACTATTTGTATTTATTTGGTAATTAAACTGATTTATAATTACAGAAAAATGTTGGCAAAGTGATCATTGACATTAAAACTTTCCATGTATTTTATTCCCTTTGCAATATCAACATTTTTCATGATGCAGACTTAATTAGATGCTTTTACTGGAGTCAGAATAATTAATAGCATTTTAAAAATAATATAATACAAAGTATAACATAACTTCAGATGCTAGAGATGCTACCAATTTTTATGCTTTCATCTAAAAATATACACATATAAAAGATGATAACAAATGGTTTTGCTCCATTACTTGTTGTCTAGGTAAAATACGGATAATTGGGGTAACTATACTAGATTTTGAAAATTCAGGTAGATTCACATTTACCACTGTTTTATATTGTATCTAAGAGATTTAAAATTACTTTTTATTTTATAAGACTATTTTCTTAAATATATTGTAATATCAATGTATTGCACTATTTTCCGAGAAATTTGAGGCTCTCTTGAATGAGACCCCTGGACACACTGACCTAATAGTTCTAATCTATCTTTTTTGGAAGCCAATTTCATAGCTTCCAGCTGTGTCTCTGAAGAACAATATCTCTGCCTTTCTTGGAGGTTAATCCTACCATCTGTGTTCAAACCTCTATTCCACGTCCTCTCTCAGGACTTCTTTTCCCTGCATCTTTCACTTCTACTTACTTCTATTAGCAAATTTTCCTCAAAGTAAATGTGTATTCAAATCTCTTCTACTTTAAAATAAATATGATATAATTATCTGTTACCACCAAATACCTTGAATGACAGACAGTTCCTTATTCACTGTTTTTACTTCCTTACATGCAATCCCCCTTCAATCTGCCTCAAATACACATATCCACATTATTAGCTACTCCAACGTATCTGTGTCATCCTGCAGTACCTCTCATACCATCAACTACCCATTTACAGAAAACAGAAACATGAGTTAAATTAGTTTCCTTCATTTTCCCCAGGGTTTACATTCAATTATTTTTCTATCAAGATTTGTTGCTCATACATTATTATCACCATTCAAGTCTCTCTTTCATATCTGATACAGTGTCGGGGAGGAAGAAAACTTTCCTTTGCCTTTCTAGATTCTTCTGTCTGGTCTAAGAATTAAATTGCCATAAGGCAGATAAACAGGAGAACATCAAATTTAATTCTGTACATATGGAAACCCCACATACATGACAGGTTCAGACAGAAAGGTAAAGTGAGGTATATAGGCCATATACCTAAGGAATGGGACAGAGACCTGGGGCATCCAAGGATAGGAGGATTATTCACAGGGCAACAAGAAGAAGAACAGATGTTTAATAATTAGATGTTTGCCCTGCCATATAGATGGGGTCACTTAGATAAAATTTGTCTCTGGTAGTAACTCTTTTTCAGGAAAAAATCTCCAATTTAAATTCTTCAAGGTAGTTAAGGCAGGGACAATTGTTTCGCTTGAACCCAAAGGGTCTCCTTTAGCTCAAAAAAAATCCACATGCCAAAGTGGCACATTTTGGGGAGGGCTGTTCTGAACCCCTAACAACATTCCCTACATTATTTTAAATATTTATCATTTTTCATCTGACTATGGAAAGAGTTCTTTCTGTTGTTTTCCTCCCCCAAACTTGTTTCATTTCAGACTTTCAATGAGAGACCTTGTTAAAATGTGTGTTTTATCATGTTTTCCCTGCAAACACATTAGTGTCACTTTTGGCATTAATTAAATTGTTACATCAATTTTATAAGAATTAAAATTAGGATGCTATAAATTGATATTATTTTGGTTTGTAATATTATTTGAATTTTTATAAATTGTTTACAGCTGTTCTTATCAGCTACATCTAACATATCCCTTCATTTACAGAAGCTTACATAAATTTTATTATTTATTTACTTATATAAATTATTCGCAAATTGATTTTATAATTAAATGCATTAAATCATCATTATTTTTGCAGTATTATTTCCTTCTGATTATATTTATAAGCAATTTGTGTATGGCATTTAAAAATATAAATTTGATATTCTTCTAGAAAGTTTACCTGAATTTAACTAAAATATTCAGATATTATTAGTAAATCAGAATGTCATGCCATGTTATTATGTTGATCAGACCTGATGATACTCTACAAAGTTAGTGGATCATTGATCATGCCACAAATACAGGGATGCTGGAAATGGCATCGATGTAGCTGGTAGGTATTTGATTTTCGAAATTCAAACCTGAAGGAAAGCTAAATAGTTGATTTTTTTAGTGAACAGCTGGGCAAAATCTAAATTTAACCCTATTTGTGTTTGTGTGTGTATGTAATATTAAAATTTAAAAAAATAGTATTTTATTATATGTAATATATTCTGACATATTCTTTTTTGGGGGCCCAAATTATTTCACTTAAAAATTAAGTGAAATAAAATTGATTTTATTATTTTTTTATTATTTTATTATTGATTTTATAAAATCATTAAATTGATTTTATTTTTCATTTAATAGCTCCCAATCTGCCACTCAAAGATGTTAAAATGAAGTATAAATTATTAGTAATATATATTATGGAGACATCAGGTTTTAATACCAAAAGAGAGTTCCTTGGTACCAGGATACTTTTAAGAAGAGATTGGAACTTTGCATCATGGGAGAGGGTCCTTTGGACATCTGTGAATGAGACTGAGAATTTTGAATATTGATGTTCCTCTGAACAACTTTAGCTGAAGAGACAGCTTTAGTTTACCACATCTGAGGGAACAAGCCTTCTATTTGCTATATAACATATTTTCAATAACTGCTTTATCAAAATCTGATATTGATTCTCCTCCAGGTTCTTCTCCCATTCACCACCACATCTTATTGCTCTCAGTACAAAATGAGTTAGATTCCAACATAGTCTTGAATATAAATATTGAAGATTTATTCTACAAAGAGATAGCCTATACACTGAAAGGGCAAGCCTACAGTAATTTATATTATTAGGATTCTGAAGAGATTATGTGGGAGGTGATTTCAAGAGTGTTAAACCAAGTAAGAACAAATAATAGGCTTAGTAAAGCCAATCTCTTTACTATGGATATAGTCACCTAGAATTTCAGATTTAGTGTGTTGATTCATGAACATGTGTATGGAGTTACGGTTGTGGTATTTCAACAATTGTCACCTGGACTAATGAATGACCTACAGTTAATATCCTTCAGTTTTATCTTTCAGAGTCCTGAGCAGGAGTTAGAAATAATGTCTATTTCTTCTTTACTATCCTTTATTTTTTCCCTGACCGTGAAAAATAACAGTGTACCTCAGGTCATACACTGGACCCATTGCCTACTTGAACAAGGCTGTGGGTTTCTTGGCTACAAGAAAGTGTTGGTACTCAAAGCAGTTTAGATGTGTTTTAAAATTTTAAAAATGAGTATGAAAGTTTTAAAAAGGTCAAAAAGTGGGATCTTTGGCATGCTGCAGAGAAAGGAATCTGAAAGCTCGGGGGAAGGAAACCTTGGAATGGATCTATTATTTACAAGCTGCTCTGTATCTCCTAAGCATACCTCCTGGCAAGATCAGAAACCTCTTTCATTACCAAAGATTTGGAAAATGCACTAGTGAAGGAAGCACCACTATTCTTGAAGTAATCTCTCTTGACTGTCTTGTTTTGGTTGGAGGTAACCAAATCTCATTGCCATCAAACTGTGCCATTTCATTATTTTTTTAAGATTTGTATCATTTTCCAAAGTTGTGTTTCTTATTTGTTTTGATTTTCATTGTATTTTTACCACTAAGACATCATTTTCATGGTGAATGAGAGCAAGAACCATGGTGCTTGCTCATGCTATATCATCCCTAGCCTTATTTATAACAGTTCATTACCCAAACCTGGTGGTCTATAAATACAAATGGACAGGTAAATGAAGGGATGGATGAATGATACATTAACAGAATGAGACAAGATAATTCGATATGTGCTGATCCCCAAGGACCTACTGTTGATAAATGGCTTTGAATTTGAAGGATATTAGGATTTATTGAAGAATTTGAGAAGTAACATGATCTATTTGTGTTTTTAGAAAGCGTACTTTGACAACTGAGGAAAATCTGTCCCAAAGGAGGAGGGCAAGGTAGGAGCAATACAGAATAGATAGAATCCTAACCTAAATTGTATGTGAGATGCAGAGAAGAAAATGATGATTATTGAGAGGGTAAAATCTATCAAACCTAATAAAAATGAATATTGAAGATAATGGGCAAGGTGGAGAAAATGATATTAAGTATATTACAGATTTCTTTGCTTATTATCTTACTTATAAGGCACCTGAGATTTTGCTTTGCTGTTATTTGTTTCCATAGAAATGGTTAAGTACTTATTCAGTGTAATGGCATCTCTCCCATTTAACAGTTCTGAGAGAATGAATACACATAAAGAGCTTAAAATACTTTTTAAGAGTTATATAATCATGCACATTATAACAGTTTATATTTCCATTTTCAAATTTCTTTGAAAATATTTTTGATGGGTTGGAAAAATGCTCTCCTAAATATACAATTTTTATCTAAACTGCCTAAACTTCAAGTAGTACTTATTGGAGACTAATAATTACTTTAAAAAGTAATATTTTAAATGAACTGTTTTTCTCTAGCTTAATTATAAAATTTTGTTTTATAAACTACTATGTAACTGGCACGGTCATCTGGGATTTAAATATATTTAGGTTATACTTCAATAATTCAATTATCTGAAAAGTCTTTCAGGTTACGAGATTTTGAATGTTTTATTATGCAGTGTTTTCACTTACAAAGAAGAAATTTTAAAAATTATTCTATGTGGATGTAACTCAGGGTTCATGAAAGGTCTAGGTCTCTTTCTACTTTTGAACCTCCTAGTCTTAGGCAAACAGAAACCCTAGCACAGGGGACCCTGGCTTTGAAGTGTCTTTCTCAAAATGTTCTAAGTCCACCTAGAGGGTGGAACCAGGCAAAGCTAGCAGAGGTTTTTTTTTTGTTGTTTTTTTTTTGGAACTTAATTTTAATTATAATTGGTAGTTTAGATTAAGAACAGGACTAGAATAGTTTACCAAAAGTTTACAATCAACTTCTGAAAAATCACATTTATATAAAGGAAATAAAACAGGCCAGCAGAAGTCCAAAAAAGGTGCAGCTTCTAGTATTGCACTTGGATGAAATATGCTGTTCAGGGTAGCATAATACTTAGGCCACACAAGGCCAGGAGGAGGAGACAAACACAGAGGACAAACCCCTAGGTAGTATTTATTCTGGATTCTCCAGTGAGCTCAAAAATACGTAGGTGGGGCAACTCAAGCTCAGACCTGGATCCATTTGGCTCTAAATTCATCTTTCTCCATTTTGGAGCTCTTACTAACACCACTGTCAGTAGCACGTTTGATTTCTCTGCCATCCCATGGAATTATTCAAACAAGTAATCACATCTTACCGTGGGACCAGGGGTCACCCCTCACCCCAATGGCTCCTGCTTCTTCACTATGATCCTAAATGCAACTCCTTGTGGCTTTGTGTGGCTTGCTTTGCCATCCTCCCCTGGGTTATGAGTATATGTGATTAATAAACTGCTGTTGATTTCATCTGTCTGGTGTTAGGTATCATGTATTTGGCCATTCCCTACAACTCTAGGTGGAAATCCCTTCCTCACTGTGAAACAGCCAGTAAGGAAATTTTATTGTGGCTACTTAGAAGTCAGTAACAATTCTTAAAATTTATTATTATTATTTCAACATGAAAGAGCTATTTCTGCTCATAATTGTCTTCATGTACATTAATTTGACTATATTTGTCAAAGTTTGTATTGCAAATTGCGAAAAAGAAGAGCTTTAAAAAACCATTTCGAAGGTTTTTTACTATTTGTAGATGCATTTTCATACAAAGAAAAACATACACAGAAACAACAACAAATGGGGTAGATTAAAGGAATAGCTGAGATGCTTAAAAGATTGTAAGGATGGATGGTCTTGTCAGTTAGGTCCGTGATTCTTATTCTCTAGAATGAATACTTAATCTCTTTAAAATCATTAAAAAAACACTTGAGGATTTTAATAGAAATGCTTTACTCTCCAGAGGAAACTATAAATTACATCAAGCAAAAAATAGTTTAGTCTCAGACAAGGTTTGGGGTGAGAAATTTCTCTCATACACTCTAGATTGCATTCAATATAGGCACACATTTTAAAATTGGATATTATTTGTTCTGAATTTTCCACTCATGTGCTATTTACTTATCTCCAATCTATATGCAAAGACCTCATATTCACAACTGGACCAGGTACAAACCATAGAAAATTTTGATTATGGTATTGCCAGGTAGCAGCATTGATTCAGCACCATTTTTTTTCCCTGCCACAGAATATCTACATTTTTGTCTTTCAGGTTTTGTTTTTACCAAGAGGCTTATATTCTGACTACTTCATCTAAATATGTACTAAGGAGAGAATGATGAGCAGGGAATTTGTGAAAAAATGAACTTAAATTTTTACACTATTCCGAAAGGAAAATATTTTAAAAACTGCTTGATTCCATTGAGAAAATCTGCATATATTTATTACTGTTTCTGATATAAATAATTTTGACATCTTGAGAATATATGTGCTTTCCAAATTGAATATGATTAATAGAAAGTACTTAGGAAATTTTGAAAATTATGTATTACAGAATTCAAGAGTCTTATGTTTAAGATTTATTCAGTTAACATTTTTATATTCATTAGTTAAATGTTTCAGTTACTACAGTATTACCTGAGACATATGGTATGTGAGAAAAATACAAGAAAGTGTTTTAAGAAAAAATATCAGTAGGAAAAATACTAAAAATAATATCTGAGGGGCTTCCCTGGTGGCGCAGTGGTTGCGCGTCCGCCTGCCGATGCAGGGGAACCGGGTTCGCGCCCCGGTCTGGGAGGATCCCACATGCCGCGGAGCGGCTGGGCCCGTGAGCCATGGCCCCTGGGCCTGCGCGTCCGGAGCTACCACAAAAAAAAAAAAAAAAAAAAAAAAAATATCTGAGATGGTATTTCTCATCAGAGTGCTACTGGCATTTGGTTAGGGACAGCTTTTCTTTGTGCTGGATAGTCCCATGCATTGCAGCATGTGTAGCATCCCTGGTCCTTTGTCACTAAATTACAGTAGTAACTCCCAATCATTCTGGCTTCAAATAATTCTGTCACCCAATTATAATTGCACCTGGCTGGTATCACTCCTGGTGAATATAGTTTGTTTGAACTTCTATATGATCTATTCTGTACCACAAAATCTAGCAGAGTTCTTTTTAATATTGCTGAGTGTCCAAACTCTTTCCATATTTTTCCTTCAGTCCCACCAAAAAGTGATGATCCTTTCCAAAAGACTTGAATTTCTCTCTTTTTTTCCCCCCCTGCTCCTGCTGTTCCTATCCTCCGAGGACAACATTCAGCAAGGTGCCACATTTCATGGACTTCAGGAAAATTCTTAGCTACTTGTATTTCGATTTAACACACTGCCCCAATATACTTACAATACTCTGACATCATTTCCTTCTTCACAAGCTTCCCCTCCCCCTCCTCTGTTTCTAGGCAGGGAAACAGAAACCACATTGGTTACTTTAACAAAGTTCAAATAAAGAATTATTTGAACAGGTAGTAGAGGACTGAAAGGAAAAAAAACAAAAGGGACGTGGGCACCAAGGATTCAGAGAGACAGTAACTTCAGGAAACAGCTTCCACCTGTAGAGTTGGAAGGAACAAATGGATGAAGACTTTAGATTTTGAAAATTATATTAAAGACACTGACGAGCAGAGACTCAGAACTAGGAGACAAGGCACTGCCAAACTGGCACTAGAGCCAGTGTCTAGTAGAGCACTGAGATGTTCTCTTAAAAGTTCAGCCAAATCACTAGATAGGGTATAAGGTATGTGTTGTTGGACTAGTATGTTAGACATGACATGGTATAGATGTTGAACCAATTGTCATTTTATCTTGCTGAGATGTCAACAGATAGAAGACTTGCATCCAGAAATCAAGGTGTGATAATAGGACTGACTTGTATTATCATCACTGTCAGTGACCAATTGATGCATTTGTATTCCCCATTCTTTATAGTATATAAGGGATTAAGGATCCTGATCTCTATGAGGTGGGGGAAGTGAATCACTTCCATGAACTAAAGTTATGAATGCTATCAGTTTATTTTGGGCTCTCAGTGCAGATGGATCAGTAAGCAAGGTAAGGCCTTACTCTACTGGTGGGTGAACTACCTGGTAGATAATGGGTGCTAGACTTATTGCTACATAATGGGGACAAGGAAGAGGAAGTCTGGAACTCAGAAAATTCACTGGTGACAAAATCACTGGCAATGCATTTACTGTGGCCTGAAAAGGGCTAGGTAAGCAGGTGGTTATAACCATCAGACTTGCATGTCTGCACCACTCTCCTGAACAAGAAACACAAACAACTGACGTTCTAATCCAGGGCGACGGTTGCTAGAGAAAGGGGATGAGCATTATATACCATCTTGGGAGCAGTTGCTGCAGCAGGGACTACAGCTTGTTCCACTTAACACCTGGTGTCACATCATTTTTAGATATTTTTAGCCCTTAATTTAAAGCATCGATAACAGAAGGGACTCAGCATAGGGCATAGGCAGATCTGAATGATGCAATGGATGGACTTGGGAAGTGAATGTGGATGCACTGCCTTGTATCTTCTTGGTCACTTCTGAATCCAGTTGAAGCCCCCAAAGACATTTTCCATGCACACTGACAGCAACCCACCTCAAGCTCTCCTGTCACTCTGCTTGTCTGATGGAGGGCTTTCTAAAGTGCCACAGGAGCTAGCTAGATCTATTTGGTCTAAGATTCAAACCTTGGGACCGAGACACCCACCAGCTGGTGTTGGAGGCTCTGGGGAGGTGTAGAATCAGTTCTAACTGGAATCCACTAATGGAGTCATTGCTGAATTGGTGCTGACACAATCAAGCAGAAGAACAGTATGGAGCAGGTGGTTTATTCATCCTCCAGCTTGTCAATCTTCCCCTGGTGTTCCTATTGGAAGAGCTAAACTGGTAGCCAGCTAACAAAGGAAAGACGTGCTGGCAGAGTCCCCATCTTAGCAACACAAAATGAATAGAGAAGGATGACAATATCTTAAAATTAGCATATTCTTTGAATGTTCTCCTGATTTGTTTCTTAGGACTCTGATTTTATTTTTTTACACTAAAATAGTCTGTTAACCTATGGTAAATTATTAGCTGGTGAGAATGCCTTTGAGAAACATGTGTGTTTTCCTGGGAGATAAAATACTGTTTTCATTTTCTAAGGCTTTTAACAACCAAGTAATATAGACTAGGAGCTTAAGCCATCTTCTGACTCTATCTTTACATGATGAAGAGAGGAAGATCTGGTGTCTCTTCCTCTTCCTATAAGCCCACTAATTCCATCATGGGAACTCCACACTGGTGATCTCACCTAAGCCTAATTATTCCCCAAATCCCATCTCTAAATACCATTATATTAGGGGTTAGGGTTTCAACATACGAATTTGGGGGGAACATAAACATTTAGTTCATAACAAATACCATAGAGATAATTGTTGGGATTTTTTTACATAGTAGAATGGGGACATGACAGATACCATGCCATATGGACTTATCTACTCTCCCTGAAAATGGACTTTCCTTGTTCTCTTTGCCAGGCATAACAATGACACCCAGCAAGACTTTTCAATTCAAATTCGTGGAGAGTTAGCTATAAATCTGTTTTGCCCATCTATTTGTATAGTTATAAGTATTTTCTAATCAATTCATTTCAGAAGAAAATCTCTCTAGGCTCTGTCTTAAATTGATGTATAGAATCCTTCAAATATTGTGTTAATAAATATCGGGTTACTAACAGTTTACGTTGAAATCCACTGAAGTAGATGGTGGCAGGGGACACCTTGTGGTCAAAGCAGCAAGTGAATTTCTTTTAACAAAATTCAGAAATATCAGAACATGATCATTATATGTAGAAGAAAATGGAGGAAAGATAAATGTAAGACACAAAAGACATAGAACTAAAAAGAAGCAATATAATTATTACCTATAAGAATCTCTATCAGAATTGACTGACACAATCCAGAAGTGAAAAAAACAATTACAAAAAATGATAGCAACAAAACCTTTTCATTTAAATATCCCACTTTTTGGTCAATGTAAAATTATTCAAGGGTACCAGAATCTATTATCTAAGTTCTCATTTCCAATCATCATTAAACCTGGTTGCTTCTTCTCATATTTCCTTCCAACACTGTACTTTAAGAATAAAAATAGTAAAAAAAGTTAAAAAAAAAAGAGAATTATTATAACTCTTGATTCACAGCATAGGTTAAACATTTTTTTTGTTATATAATATTTGCTTCTATCCATTTATATCTATCTGTATCTTTTATTTATTTTGTAATTATATTGCTGAACCATTTCACATTTTCTGCACGTATATATCATAAAATTTCACTCTAGTTATGTATCTTCTAAGTATATTTTCTACGAAAAAGTGATGTCACTATTACATGTAAAACATTTAAAAACTGTATAATTTAAATCTCATTTCACATTTACATGTTCCTAACATTACCAAAATTATCTTTATAGTTGTTTTGTTTATAAATCTGGGTTCTGTTAAAAATGAAAGTATTATAAGTGTTTGTTTTGTTCTTTAGCTTACATTTTTTCTTCTTTTTTATGGCCTTTACAAATCTTTCTTGGGCTTCCCTGTTGGCACAGTGGTTGAGAATCCGCCTGCTGATGCAGGGGACATGGGTTCGTGCCCCGGTCCGGGAAGATCCCACATGCCGCGGAGAGGCTGGGCCCGTGAGCCATGGCCACTAGGCCTGTGTGTCCGGAGCCTGTGCTCCACAACGGGAGAGGCCACAACACTGAGAGGCCCACATACCACAAAAAAACAAAAACAAAAACAAAAAACTTTCTTCACAACATTTGTTATGAAAATTTTCAAATGTATAGAAGTATTAAAAGCATCTTACAATAAATATTCTTATACTTACCGCTGATATTTTATCATTAATATTTTACTTTATTTTATCACATATCTATTCATCACTTCATCCATATGTCTGTCTTTCATTCTACCACAATTGGCATTGGCCAACTATTTTACCTTTGACAATTGCTCAAAAGTCTGCAAAATGTGCAGATGAGATTGATGGTTGGCCAGAGCATCCAGTGTTAAAATGACTGCCTGAAGTGTAAGTAATTATGATGACCCTTGGGTCCCATTTTATATTAGGATTTCCTGGTTAATGTATTGAAAACAGCCACTTCCTGCTGTGCTCCATCGTGTTCATTGATGGTGATGCCATCTGTAAATTATATGAACCTTATTCTCTGTTTACTCAGTTAATCATAGGAAGTTCCTTAGGTGGCCAAGAGGTGTGGGAAAGGAGTGACCTCCTACAGCAACATGACATCTGTCAAAGAAACTGCAGGTGGAATATACAAGAAGGTCCATGTTTACCTCCATTCTGTAGCAAAGGAAGCTTCAATAGCTGTGCTGAATTTGTGGTTGCTGCTTCAATGATCCGAAGCACAGTAGGTGGTTTAGCATGAAGGATAAGGAATTGTCACTATAATGGCATGTACTGTAGGGCCAAGAGGGGCAGTTTCTTGTAGCAGAAACCTGTGGGCAATTTCTGGCATGAAAATTGCAGGCCAAACTCGAAGAATTAAGAGATGAAGTTTCTAAAGCCTCTACAATAAAGGAGGTTTTTTTGGCACTAATGGAAGTGCCTGCATGAATTGCTATATGTACAGATACGAGCACCTTTTGTTGAAGGGAGTCTCATTCAAGATGGGCTGATTTGCTAGTAATAGAATAAATTGTCTTAAGTAAAATTTGTAAATAATAAATATTTTTCCTCCAGGATCACCCGAAAGATCCTAACAGATACTTGTCTTGTTTTAACATCATGGGTACTGAGAGGGTCAATAGCTGTTTTTTTTTGTTTTGTGTTTTGTTGTTGTTTTTTTTCTTTTACAATGTCAGGGATAGAGTAGCCCTCAGTTGACAACATAGTTTACAGAAATTTAAATGCGGTGATGGGATTTGCTATGTGTAGGGCAATGCCCATCCCCTTTTGTGAGCCCTTTGTGAGTATCTTTATATTCTGAAGAAGTCAAATGAAACTCCTCAGAGGAGGATGCCATCAGTGCAAGTTTATTCCTGTACTCTTGAATAGAATTGGATGTGGTTAAGATCATGCCTACAAAGATTGTGTGAACTATCAGAGCTACTGGGGTAGCACATGGATACCCAGGTAAAAGTACATAATGTATCTTCATCTGAGATGTTGAAATAGACACTGAAGAGACTATATTAGCCTGAACTAATAAGAGCAAAATATTTACCAGTTGCTGATTGGATAGTCAGTAGTCTCAATAATATTGGTTATGGGACTCTCAATGAATGGGACCATGGCACCATGGCATTAAGTGGCATTAGCTGTGATAATCCATGTGAGCTGCCATTCATTTTTTCCAAGTTTAAGACCAGCTTGGACTGTAAATAGAGAATTAGTAGAAATAATCACTCCTTCTTTGAATAAATCTTGTACAATGAGTTTCAATCCTTGAGAGAATTTACACTGGGCCATATTAAGTATTTTATCTGTGGGGGAAGGGCCAAGGGGTCTTACCTGTCAAGCCAATTTGCAAGTGCCAAATTAAATTTAATTTTAATTTATCATTCATTGGATCAGAGTGTCCATGTGCACCATGGGATACTTTAGAACAATGGGTGCTATGACCTTGGGAAATTTAGGCAAGGTAATAGTTACAATAGTTAAGGTGAGGCATAGCTATTTGTCCTCTATTTTTTGTTCAGTAACTTCTCTAAGATTATAGTGGCACCTCATTTAAATTTAGTGGGAACTCCAGGTATAAATTAAATTTGAGTCCCTGTATTGCTTAAGGTCATGAATGATTGCCAATTGTTCATTTTGGTAGATGTTAAAGTTAAATCAGAGACTATGTTTTAGAGGTGCAAAACCAAATCTGTGCCTTGTTGTTTGCTGTATAAATTATTTTAGTAAACCCTGTATTTTTAGTTGGTCACATTTCTTTCTTGTTTTTGCTATTGTCACCCAGCTCATATTTATGTTTCTTCCTCCAGAGAGCCTCAAATCAGTACCATCAGGGTTAAACACCTGTCCCTTAGAAATGGTTGAATTAATTCCTTGGCTCTGGTCCCATGTATTCTTTTCCTTATAACTTTAGGATCAGTTTCTTTTTTGGTGACAGAGATGCAGGTAGCAGTGGCAATACAAGTTATTTTGTAGGATCGTAGTGAGCCATCTGCTTTTCCAAATGTGGACCTCAGTAAACCAAATAGTGATACTTTCCTCCACAAAAGCAATTATCTGATGGGCCTATATATCAGACATGGTATACGTTTTTCACGTGCGTGTTCTGTAGAATGGCAGCCAACACCAGGTTGAGACACACACACAAAGGTCATAGGGTAGAAATTGTTCCTCTGAGCCTGATGTCAATCATGTGTATGCTAGAATTGATATGCGCAATTTCATCCAAGACATACTGATAGCTCTGGGCTAAGTCACATGACCCAGGGCCACTTTAAGGAGGGCCTCAGTCCTCATGTCCCAAATGCCAATTATCAAAACTTCTGGCTTAGGTTGAGTAATATCCATAACAGAGGCTGTATAGAACTCAGGAAATACAGCACAACGCAGTACAGCTTAAAGTGTAAGCTAGCCAACAAGAAGCAGCTCAAAGTACATGCTTTGATCAGGCAACAGAGTCAGTTAGCAAGCTAAACAAGAGAAGAAAGATTCCAGGCAGAGGCGATCATCATCTAAACACCCTGATTACTGTGCCAATTGTTGCAGCCACTATGAATAGATAGGGTGGACCCCACACTCCATTCAGAATGGCTTCATACGTTAAGACAGATGACACCAAATGCACACACCAAGAGGGTATAAAAAGATTTATTACTCATATAATGAGGTTTTCTGGGGAATTCCCTGACCTTCCAGTGGTTAGGACTCTGTGCTTCCACTGTAGGGGGCCCAGGTTCAATCCCTCATTGGGGAACTAAGATCCCACAAGCCACGCGGGCCAAGAAAAAAAAATGAGGCTTTCTGGAGATAGCAGGGTGACTCATAAGCTGGTCCAAAAATGAATTGAGAGAGCAGATACAGAAGACTGGCTTGGGGTTTTTATTGCTGTTAGAGCATAGGCCTAGAGTGAGGATTCCCATGTGGGCAGGGAATTTCTCACCAGCACCAAAGGAGGGAGGGTCCAGGCTTCCTTAGCTTTGCCAGATGTGGGGCACAAGGGAAGGAGAGAGAGGAGACCTTAAAATATGGCAGCAGTAAAACACCAAAAAATATAATCAGGCAATTTATGACAACTGTGCCTGGAAAGTAGACAATACTAAAATGTTCTAGGAAGTACTCCGAGTTACCAGTGATTTTTAATTTTATTATCATTTCTAAAAAGTGCAACATATTCTGCACAGATAATATTAGTTTAAAGCAGGGAACCAAATTGGTACCTTCTTGTGATATAAGAAAATAAGTAAATATACCTCTATGATATTCTCAGCATATATGCATAGCTCATATTTTTCTCAAAATTAAATCTGCCTCTCTGAATATATATAAAGATAAATACTACATAGGATTATTATCAATATTATTAAATTTTATTCAATCTTTATGCTTTCTGAAACCATAGATTAAAGTGATTTAGTTATTATCTCATTAATTAACATTTTGCAAGCACCTTTCAGGAGTGTTTACGTGATTTACTTAATGCTACCAAATAGGAGTTAGAATATAAAATTCTCAGTATATTGCTCTTCTAATATTATGTTCTGGAGAGTGACAATGACTTTACCCCACTAGGATAGTCAATTCGTTCATATTTGTGATGAATATAATAAGGTGTATCTATGTATTTCGGATTTATAATAGAAGAAATCATTCTATAGTAATATCTTACTGAAGGGATTAATTATATTAAAGTATAAGCAAAATTATATATCTATACATGACATATATAGAAAGAAAAATACTTTTATACTAAACATATTTAGGAGATTTTAACATTCACATTTAGATATAAAACTCACTAGTTCATTTTAATCAGCAATGATCACCATTTTACCTTGTAATACATGTATTCCAACTCTAAAGTACTCAATATTAAATTAAATTATTCATTCACTTCCCCTAAGCATACAATGACATATTGCCTAACTTAATATTAGCCTTTTTATTAGTTTAATAAAATAGTTCAATATCTTAACGTGTTCAATTAAGAAACAGTTGCATTCATTCACAAAAGTACATTAAGTTTTACTGTGAATTCAAACCCCACTGATCCTCCAACCACAAAACATAAAAGTAAAATCTACAGGCATCAGTACATATTTAATATCAATTAATTGATTCTTTAGTATTCAAATCTGCTGATGAAATACATCAGAAAATAATGAAACCTAAACTGAATCAGTCAAATAATCTTTGTATTTTCAGGGCTCAGGTCATTTTTATATTTAAGAAGAGATCAGCTTTCACTTTTTAAATTTTAATCCCCATTGTAATTCAAAGTTGTTACCTTAAATCACATGAAAATATGATGTCCATTATGGCAATCATTAGCCACATGTGGTTCTTTAAATCTCTCTTTCAATTAATTTTAAACTGTCAATGCTTCAGTCACACTAGTCACATGTCAAAGGCTCACAAATGGCTAGTAACTACAACATTGGACAGAGTAGAAAAAGAACAGAAATTTGAACATATCAGAAAGGTTATAAGATATGCAAGATGTAAAATGGGGACAAAGTACAAGGAATACAGAGTGTTTTACTGTAAAATAGGAGAACAGTTGCTGGATATCCATATACTATGCATGTAGATTAGAGATTTTCAATTATGTGTATCCAGAAATTGTTAAAAGTATATCATAGGCTGTTTGCAGTTTATACACACATCTGACATATTTTTAAATAGTATTTTTGAATATTTCATTGATTAATTTTAATTCATTTAATAAATTCAGAAAATATAGACATCTACAAAGAAATAATTCCCAAAGTCTCAGTAATGGAAATAGTCAATATTAATTTGTTGTAATATTCTTTTCTAGAACTTTGTTTTTTCTAGACATAATTTTTAAATAATTACTAATTTATCTCTTACTGAATGCAAAGTTTCAAATATTATGTTTACACAACTATATATAAATCTCAAGTTACCACACATTTTCTTAAAAAAAGATTATTACCTGTTTTACATAGTTCCAGTCACAATGTATAAATAAAAGCTCTATACATGATTTTTACTTATAATTCTAATATAATAATTTTCTATCAAAATTAGATTTTTGTCATTCCTCATTTAAGCTATTGTCATTTCTCTGATTATAAATAGTAGAATATTAGAAAACACTAACATTTACGCTGAGAAAAATCATTCATAGTCTTATTCTATCTGTTCGTGTATCCTTAGAGGGATGCTTATTCAAAGCAGTCAACTTCCCTTTTTAAATCTGTTCTGCTTATGAGAGATTAGTTCCTGGTCTTAGTATGTGATTTTCTATTCCTCTTTAAGAATGTGCTAAAAGTTAAATGCAGCAACTTTAACATTATGTCTGAAAAGCAAGGGGGATTACTACTTTTATGTGAAAGGATGAAATGTTACAGCAGGATTACTCTGCCCATTAGTGAGAGATAAATTCCAGAAGTGGTTGAATACGACTTTGAATATTCTTTCATCTTTCACTGATTAACTATCTTGGGGAGAACTGACATGTGAATTGTGGACAAAAATACAAAATTATGTAACAACATCATGTTTATGAGGTAATATACAGATATATATTTCTAGAACTGAAACCAAAATCATAATGCAGGCTTGTTATATTTTCTACAAAACTAGAGACATGTCAGTTTGATTTTCCCCAGAAACAGTCCTGAAACAAAGACAATATTACAGGTAGATTTTGGGGAAGTGATCCATATAGTACAAGTGAAGGCATAGAAAAGAGTGACAGAGGAAAGAGAATAGCCAATAAAGTGTGATTTTACGCGTAAATTATGAGATGGGCAATTTAAGCTCAATCTTCTTGGAAATAACAGAGAAACTATGTAGAATGTCCTCAGAATTGTTCTAAGGAAGTATGAGAAGATAAGGATATTTAACCTCTGGCTTTTGTCCTTCAGGAATTGAGTATTGACTATGACAACCTTAAATCTCAGGCATTCCAGCACTATCCAACTGGTGAACCTAGCTAGCTCCCATGGTGCTATAAGAAGCCCTCAGTCAAAGAGGCAAAGAGACACATGTGTCTGAGTTAGAAAGCTGTCAGTGTTGAGGGAAAATGTCTTCTGCAGATTTACCTGGACTCAGAGGTGGCTAAGACAGTACAAAGCACTGCATCTACACTGACTTTTATAGTTCACCCATTGCAGCATTCAAATCTGCCCAAGACCTACATTGATTTCTTTCTGTTATGGAAACTTTACAGTAATGGCTAGCCATAGTCTTGAAAAATGGTGTTAACACTGGAAGGTAAGTCCACAGGTTAGAATCCCTGTGCTGCAACTACACTGAAGACTGTAGTTAATATTGTTTCTTTCTTAATCAATTGTCACCCTCATCTTTGGCTAGCACTTCAGCTGGTTGATTTTTGTTACTATGTTCAGAAGCTTGTAAAGGTACTCCAGTGAATCCTCTGTGTTCTAGATTTATTCTTCCTTTTCGCTTTTATATAGGAACATCCATAGAACTTTGTTACACAGGCAATTCACCTACCAATAGAGTAATGCTCTCTTTTGTTTTATTTTATCTTATTGATTGATTGATTGATTGATTGCTGGGCCAGCATTTGGAGACCAAAATGACCTGAAAGTATCCTTAAATTTAGTTCACTGGAAGGGATTTTCTCCCCTTACCCAAGCTCCACATTGGTACACATATATAACATCACATCTACTACACTGCTTCATCCACACAATTCCGTTTTGATGGTTTAGATGAAATTTTAAGCGAATAAACCAATGCTCTATTGGCTATTAGTTGATGTAGTTTGTAGTAGGACCAAATGGTCCCTTTTAGACCAATTTAATCTTCACCCTAAAATAGATCCTTTGTCCTAAGGGGATGTTATATGTGATTTTACACTGTTATATCAGGCAGTTTATCATCTCTCAGATAGTAGTTTTGCAGAAGCACCAAGAACAAAATTATCAAGAGCAGAAAAAACAATTCCATATCCAAAATAAATGTCAATCCAAGGGAGGAAAATTTGTTACCTCCTCTAAGATGGAAGTAATCTCATGTAAACAACTTGACAAGTGATTGGTCTTCTAAAAGAATTATATCACATTTATAATTCAGTGCTGGTCTTTGAATCTGACAGACTAAACATTAACAGCTGCCATCTGTAAGATAAGCCATAGTGAGAGAGAACCCATGTGGTTGAACCTGTCTAGTTTACATTCATATCACCATGGCTACACTATGCATGGGACTATTTTTTAAACACTAGAGTAGCTTAAGATAAAAACTGATTAATATCCACCAGATGAATTATGCTGTTTTTTCAGCAGCACTACTGCAGTGGGTACATTTTGTTGGGTATGGCCATTATAATAAAGATTCTCACAGTTTGTACCTACACCTATCCTTTCATACCTATGCTTCTTTCCCAGGCTCACTGATCAGATCATTCAATTTTGCACTTTGAAGTCACTACCACCAGTCAAACTATTGGCCCTCCATTCAATTTTGCTCTTTAAAGCCACCACTACTTGTCAAACAATTGGCCATTGCCTAAGTATCAATGTAAGCCTTACAGAACACTTCTCCTACTCTGCAAAGTTGATGACTAAGTGGACTGTTCATAGCATTAAGATTTTCCCTCAACCTGTCATTCAGAACCATCCCTGAAATGTGCTTCAGGGTGACAGCAGTTCATTTTCAGCTTTTAATAACATCTCAAGCCAACTAATTTGCAAATTAAATCTGAGTTTCTTCCCCACTGTATCTGCTTGAGCCACATACTAAATCGTATCATTTCCATTTCATGAAGGATCACTGCCTGTCTAATAATATGTCTTGTAAAATCTTACAATAGCCAATTCATGATGGGCATATCTGATTTTGTAGTTATTTGGTGCTCCATAATCAAGACCTCAGATTCTAGAAGCACCAAGAGCTTCTTTTCCAACATTGGGTAGTTCTTTTTTGCAGAAGACATGATCTTATTCTGGAAACATACGGGTCTGCACCATGACTCTCCTATAGGCTATTGCCTCACAGATATCCTTATCTACATTGAGTACCTATAGCATAATTTTGCCCTCTGGGTCATGTGGCCTGAGTGGAATGACAGGTTACAACAGACCCTGGCTTTGCTGCAAAGTCTTCTTTTATTGAGACCTATTTAAATATGAAATCCTTCCAAGTGACTTGTTAAATTGGATAGGGTCATATTTCCAAGTATGCTATATACTGCTTTTATAATTTGCAGATGCCACCAATTATGAGTCTCTTTCTTAGCAGTAAGATGTACAAGGTGGAATATTTTCAGGGTACATATCACTGGACTCTGAAAATCTTTACCAATATAGCAGACTGCCAAAACTTTGCGGATTTTATCTCACATGATCTTGCATGCTTGTGTCTAAACAGGACAACCAGATACTTCCCACTTTCTGTTTATCATGCTTAATTAGCAACACAAATTTAACCATATGGACTTCCATAATGTTTTACAGAATATCAAGATGGCCATGGTCCCTCCAAATTATATATTGAAATGGAGATTACAGGAAATAACTTCAGCCAGAGCCAAGAAAGTGGATGCATACTATTATTTTTCCTTTGTGAATGTGAGTGACCTTTTTTTTGATTGATTTTTCTGATGGAGATGGAAAAGAAGAAAATTACCACATAAATATCCAATTACCAAATGCTAGAGCCTGTGTTAATCTGTCTATTAAAAATACAATATTTGGGCTTCCCTGGTGGCGCAGTGGTTGAGAGTCCGCCTGCCGATGCAGGGGACGCGGGTTCGTGCCCCGGTCCGGGAGGATCCCGCGTGCCGCGGAGCGGCTGGGCCCGTGAGCCATGGCCGCTGAGCCTGTGCGTCCGGAGCCTGAGCTCCGCAACGGGAGAGGCCACAGCAGTGAGAGGCCCGCATACCGAAAAAAAAAAGAAAAATACAATATTTGATATAACAGCTACAATTGGGGCTAGTAATTGGATAAATCTAGAATAGTCCACTGTCATTCAACATGATCTGTGTAGTTTTTATAGGCAGCATACTGATGAACTGAATATTAATATCATGTAGACTATCACGGTGTCTTAAATATTCAAGAGTAGCAATTCCTACTATCTCACTTAGTATATGGCTGAGTGAGGTGATTTCAGGAACTTTTAATTAACCTTCTTACCATACTGACACTTATTCCACAATTAGAGCACTAATGTGATAGCGCTATGATTTACTGCTAATTATGGCTCCACTCAGAAGACACACAAATGACCATAGAATTAATCCATGAATCCACTGTAATCTTTGTGATATGGCTGTGAGATAGGATGTTTTTTACTCAAAATTATTTAGTAAGCCCCTACTATAAATGAAAATAATAGCATTTCAGGTTCTTTTGATACTAAGCCAGGTCATAACTTATATTTAACGGACATTGACATATATGGCTATTTATTTTCTTACTGTACAGTTGCTCTGGTAAATATTCTTGTATCTCTTTAAGGAAAAGATTAGGGTAATATTTATTATATAAACATGTGATAGTGTTACAGGGTCCTTCCTGAAAAGAAACAGGTGTCTTCAATTGTTTTTCAGATCATGATTTTCCATTATGTCAGCTGACATCTGCCTTGTGGTCTCCAGCTTTGCTAATTTTTGATTCCATAATAAGCAGAACCCATGTTGCCAACTCATTAACATTGACTTTTTAAAATAACATGGTCTATTTACCCTTACAATAGATTTTTTTTAACTTTTCCCCCCTTTTATTTTTTTTTAAATTTTTTATTGGAGTGTAGTTGATTTACAATGTTGTGTTAGTTTCATGTGTACAGCAAAGTGAGTCAGTTATACATATACATATATCCACTCTTTTTTAGATTCTTTTCCCATATAGGTCATTACAGAGTATTGAGCAGAGTTCCTTGTGCTATACAGTAGGTCCTTATTAGTCATCTATTTTATATATAGTGGTGTGTATATGTAGATTCTTATGTATCATAGCTCCCATAGCTTTCAAATGCTGGATATAGTGAATAAGCCAATGCATCCTATTTTTCTTGTACTTTATCCCAATCTACTACAGGTAGGAGATTCAGTAATTGTTATTCCAGAAACCCATAGACTACCACCAAGCCACTTAACAATAGTGGGGTTCTTATTGCTATCTGTATGTGGACTGATTCAATTTCTGAATGTCATTCTGAAAATCTAAAGTTACTTCTGGTACCCAGTCCCTTGGCTTTGGTTCCTTTAAGAGTAGAACCTGAGATAAGGAAGTAAGTTTAGGCAGTTTATTTGAGAGATAAATTTATGAAGCTCAAGTACGGGAGAGGAAGAAGTTTGACAGGCAAACAGGAATTCCATTTATTTATACCTTAAATGAAAAGTTTGCTGACACTGGCAATTGTGGCTTAATTCATTGGGAGCCCTATGAGGAGCCATGAAGAATGAACCTCAGGATTGTTTCAATAATAGGTTAATTGGAATTTTTATCTCTTACTTCTCATCCTCCAGTTGTTGATGATTCTGGTTTTGTTTAGTCACAGGATTCAGAAGCAGAGCAGAGGGCATAGAGGAAAAAGTTGCGATGTTTATTTGCCTCACTATCTCACAGCTCTTTTATGGGTTTGTCATGCCTGTGTTCCCCTTCCTCAGGCCACAACATGGGTCGGATAGCACCTCCCCAAAATCTATAGCTGTAGCAATCAGGAAAAAGCTCCCTCTTCCTCACTCCCAATTAGTCAGGATTCTCCAGAGAAACAGAAACAACAGTGTCACCGGCAAAGCCTATTAACAATTCCGGGAAATAAAAATAGAATGTGGGTAATAAGGTCTAACCTTTTTCTTTTCCTTTGTGCTTCGTCTAGTCTCACTTGCTCATAGGGTGCTGCATGCAGAGGCCTTGGCTCAGACACCTCAGACCAGAGTTCCTAGTGCGAAATGGCTGCGGTGACACCTCAGCTCCCGGATGGTATGCAGAAGTGCTACACGTGACACTCAACTCAAGATGGCGGCACTGGGCCGTGTGCAGAAATGCTGCGCCGGGCACTGAGCTCTGGAGCCTGAGCGGCACAGCTGCGCCCACCTGTGAGAACTCCGCCCTCTCCCCTCCCCGCGGACAGAGCCCCAAAAGCAGCCCCGCCCACTGCCTGTCTGAGAGAGTGTGGACTTGGATCTCCATTCTTTGATTAAAAAGTAAAGTTCTCGGGCTTCCCTGGTGGCGCAGTCGTTGAGAGTCCGTTTCCAATGCAGGGGACGCGGGTTCGTGCCCTGGTTCGGGAAGATCCCACGTGCCGCGGAGCGGCTGGGCCCGTGAACCATGGCCGCTGAGTCTGCGCGTCCGGAGCCTGTGCTCCACAACGGAAAAGGCCACAACAGTGAGAGGCCTGCGTGCCGCAAAAATAAATAAATAAAGCTCTCTTTTGCTTCTGAATGGAACCTGGTCTCTTTCTAGTGACACCAAGCAGGAGGACTTTTGTTGGGTCCCAGATAGTCAGTAACACTTGTTTTTATTAAAAGCTTGCTGCCTCCTGAGAATCTTACTCTCTATACAGAACACTAAAGTGATTAAAGAAATCCAGCAAATTATCATAGAAAGATCATGAATCTTTCAGAAATATCTATCGCAATCATTCAGTTTGTAGCTCATTGTGTGACTGATCCAACTTCAAGCATGTAAACTAAAATACAAGGATCACATCTTTTTTGTTGTTGTTTGCTTTTTTTTTTTTAATGCCACACTGGGGATGGCCCTTTGCTTTACTCAGCCCAGCCATTCAAACGCTAATCTCGACCAGAAACACCCTCACAGACCCTGAAATAATGTTTAACCAGCTATCTGGGCATCCAATAGCCCAGTCAAGTTAAAACATAAAATTAAGCCTCACACTCCTCTTGCCACTTAAGTTCTTGGAGTAGCAGTGATTTCATACTCTGGATAATTAGTGCTTAGTAACTTCCCTGTCTGTTACACTTTCTCAAAATTTGTAAACAATCTTTTTTTAAACTCTTTTTATTAATTTCTTAGAGTATTTCAACTACTTATATTCAGACAGTAATAAAAGCAAATGGAGAAGAGTCAAGAATCGACCAAATGAATGATCTGCTTAAGATGTTATAGGTGATATTGCAACTAGACATTTGCTAGGACACCTTTGGAAGAAATTCTAAACGATGAAGTTTTTCATCATTACCTTAAAATTCACAGATTCAAATGGAGGCAACTGGATGGATATAACTAAGTCAATAGAGTCAAGATCTATCCATCAGAGTATGTGTGGAGGCGTTAACTAACCTCTCCCACTACTTACACATTTCAAGAAACATTACCTTTCCCCAAATGAAACAGAAGTGGTATTCAGTTGCTTGTAAAACTTTTGGCAAATTGGGCTTTGGAGCATAAGACATTATAACTGGCATGAAATCTATCAATCCATTCCAATTTAATAGACATTTGAGTTGTTTCCTTTTTATTTTTGACTGATATGAACTTTAAAAATTTTTTCCATTTTTAAAATTTATAAATAGCAAGCTGTTGTGAACATTTTTTCAAGTCTTCTGATGTAAATAAACACTCAGATAAATGCAGAAAAAGTGACTAATCAATGAATGGTGCTGCAAAATTACTTATTGTTATCATTCTGTGCCCAATAAAAAGATAGAAACAATACAGTAAATTTGAACAGAGAAAGTTTAATATAAATAATTATTAATATAGCAGAAGATTAAAATACTGAGGGAATTGGCTGGTAAGAAGTAAAGTGAACTCTGAAGAGTGTAGGAGCAGCAGATAGAGAGAGCAGTGACTGCTCCAATGAAAAGCCTCATTTGCTGAGATAAGATTCCGACTTTTTGGAGACGGCACACCTGTGGCTCTGAGATGACAGTAAGTTTCTGTGGTGCTTTAACAATAGAATTCACTGGAATTTTTCTCTCTGAAACTTGCCAGAAATCTGCCCTCAGTGTGTCAAGGAAAGCTGTTCATGAGAGGTTTCTGGGGAGGCATTCTGCTACAAAACTGTCCAAATTGAGGTGCCAGGGGAGCTGCTGAGCAATGGGTTTTGTTGGCCGCCATGCAGTGCAAGAGCCAAGCACCGGAGAAGCTGTGAGCACTGCAGGAGCTGGCTGGAGGAACTCTGCTACAAAACTGCCCAAATCAGGGTAACTGCTGGTCCCTGGGTACTGCCTGCCACAAGGCATTGCAGGAGCTGTAGGCACTGGGGAACCAGATCCAGGAAGAAGTTACACACACTGCAGAAACTTGCCAAGTGAGCACACCAGAACCAGGAAGCAAAATTCTTTCCTTCTACAATTCTCTATCTCACCAGCACTCTCCACTGACACAGCTTCACTGTCAGCTGGCAAAGAAAAAATATTTAGAGCTGACTTCATTTTAACAGAGGCAAAAAGAGTACTTTTGGAGCTTAAAGGCAATAAATTGATAACCAACACACTTATCCATATAAAAAGTGAAATTAGATATTTTTGAAATGTTTTATAGATCATCCTTTAGCATAGATCATCCTTCCTAAAGGATGGGCCTTCCTTTAGTATGGTCCTTCCTAAAACCTAAAACTTTTTAATGTATTGTAAAAGTTGTGACTAATTTTATGCATCTAAAATAAGAAGAAACAAATGCCAGAAATGAAATGAAATATCTTTTTCAGATAGGACAATGGTAGTATTTAATTTTAAGACATATTAATGAATTCCATCTAAAGATTTACTCCTACTTCTTTTAAAATTGAACAAGTGAAGGTAATTTGTTATATAACTTCAAGAACTCATCTCCTTAACCATTACATTCTTAGTCCTTGACAGAAGTTTTATATTTGAAAAGATTGATATATTTTGACAACCTTCAAATATTTAAAGGCGTTTACTAAATATAATGTGGCAAAGGGTACTGTCACAATTACAATTATTCCTGAGTTAAATCAGGAGCACTGACTCTCCTTCAATCATATGATTAGATTACCAAAGGCTACTAGGTGTAATTATTAGCAAATCCAAATGATCTCTATGGCCATGATCACTGGCAGACAATTTCCATAAGGGCAGAACAGAAAGTACTGACAAACATTTCTATGGGAGGGATGTTAGGGTTAGTTTTGTTTTGTTTTGCATTGTTTTAGTTTTTCTATCTATAAAAGATAATAAATTGAAAGTTCATATAGAATGGTGTTGAAATTTATGACCATTTTGTAAATGAGTCTGGGTCTTAAATCACTACATGTTTTAATAACACACACCAAGCACAATATTATTTTATATTCACTAAAATGCATGCCAATTCTACAGTATTCTCAGAAATTTTATAGTAGACATTTAAAATTTCTATTAAAACCTACCTCTTTATGAAATAAACAGTGACTCATAAATTTGGCATTCACCACAAATTAATGCATGCCTCAGAAGGTGACCAAATTATTTTTTAAGAAATAGAAATTAACAAAATTAATTATTTTTTAACAAATAGAAATTAACAAAATAAAGATGTTAAAATATATCTTTGTAGATGTTTTCCCCTGAGTTACAGACTCATATATTTTGAAAGGGAGCTTACATGTAATTGCAAACAACTTTCCTGGCACCTTCCTTACCTGAACAAATTCAACATTTGACTTCAGCAACTACCTTAGCCTGAAAATGCTTTAAATTGTACAAAATATTTCTCATATTATCTACCAAATTAAAATAATATTATGATATGAATGAGGGACCATAAAACAGATTGCCCTTTTTTTTTTTTTTTTTTTTTAGTGAATGGGAACATTTTTATTAATTTAATTTTGACACTAAGTATAAGTTGAGACTTCCTTGGACATACTAGACAATCACCCTGGCTCTCAACTCTCTTGATATGAACCTGTTTTGGTTTTAATTTGTCTATTTGTTTTGCTAGTTGTAGTTTTTTAAAATTAGCTTTGTTGCATTTTAGATTCAAGGTAATTTGAGGGTTAAAATAAAACTTCTAGATTTTTTTATGACTAGATTGCAGAAAATGTGTTCATTTTTAAAGTTTAAAATTTTCTAGTCGGCTGCTAAAAAAAGACAATTACTTTACTAGAAGGTGCAGACATTATGTTTTTTTGTTTGTTTGTTTTTGGTTTTTGTCAATTTGTAACTGAGTCTGATGCTGAATTGGTCAAAATCCTGGAAGGAAATAGATGGCACACGCAAATCGGTAACTGAATAATGTTTATTGAGGACATGATCACAAAAGTGTGGGAAGAGCTAAGGGAACCACAAAAAGATGGTGAAACTCCCAAGATCTAGCAATATTGAGAAATTGTTACTATCTTTATGTCTGAGGAGGAAGAGGGAAGGAGCAGCAAGAATAAATACCACAAGTTACCTTTCCTCATTTCTTCTCATCTCTTCTTGATGCCATTTGACCAACATGAACTAGAAGCCAAATAGCAAGGGAGCCCAGATGATACATTATGGCTATATCAGTCTCTCAGGGCACAGAGAAATATAGAAAATGGTGGAATTTATATCTGGAAGACAAAACAGAAAATATTCAACACCCGTGCTAAACCTGGGCACCATGATCTCAAAAAACAGACAAATGAACAAAATACCCTGGATCTACATTTCTCGATTCAGATTTACAATCTATAATAATCCCTCAACCTAAAATATCAAAATTATATGTATATTTTCTAGTGTTTTTAGGCTGGCATGTAAAATGAACTCCTGTGCATATTTTTACTAATTTTACTTTATTCTATAACATCACAGTTTTTCTTCAGTAGTTGCAACAGTAAGGCTTCATCAGAAAATGATTGCCCATGAAACAGGATAATTGATTAAAGTTAAATAACTGGACTACTTCCAAAGTTGTAGATGAGGGTAGCAACAAAAGATAGCAAAGGACCTGGTGCTAGCAACAGCAGGGAGCAGAGGGAGGTGAAGGGAGTGGTCACATGAGATGGAGAGGGTAGTGCTGTCTGACAAGAGATGCTACTTCAGATAGAGTGACATAGAAACCCATGGTAGCAGGTAGGGAGGTGTCCTGGACATTCTGGCTTTACTCTTTCATTCTCTAATCTACTGGTTGTTCCAACTAACTAAATCTAATGAGAGTCAAAGAGCAGAAAGCTCAATGATGCCTTGCAGAAAGTTCAGTGGTCCAGGTCACTGGGAAGATGAAGAAGGGTAAAGAGGGGATCAGGAAGGACAAACAGAAAATATCCAGCACATCAGGGTAATATGTATTATAACTCCGAAGTTCTATTTCAGAATTTCTATTAATAAAGAGATGTTGAAATCTGGAGATTTTCTTTAAAAATGTCTTAACTTTCCAGAGAAAGAAATCTGCTGGGGAGGCTAATAATACTCTCATATTCGACCATGACAAAACCATGTGCTCTCAAAAATAGAAGGGAGTGATGTGGAAACATTGGAAGTTGGAGACAAAGAATAAATCTAAAATTAAAGAAGCTATCCAAATTCATTTTAATAAATACCCATTATTATGACAGGTAATTTCAAGTCATGTCTCTTGTGAAAATTTGATGGACACTCAAAGTTATCAGAGTTAGTTTCAACTATGTTCAAGAATGAAATTCTAGACCTTGACAAAGTTAAATAACCTCTAACTTTTTGCCTAAGAAAATTTCTTTTTAAAACCATAAGAAAATCTTATGCCATTTTTGTACTTTAAATTTGGGGTTCTTCTTTATTTATCTGATTAAATGTTTTAAAAGGATTTACTAATTTAATTATTTTCTTTCAAGTATTTTTTCTTTATTAACGAGGAACTTAATATCCATCTTATTTTACAAGCAACATCAGTGTACACTTCACAATTTTTATTATTGAAATATACAGAGATCAAAAGAGAAAATTATGTTATGTTTAATATGAAGTGAAGACAAATATCCAACTATCAGGAAAATATTACTTTAATCATACTGGGTTTAGCCAAAGCATTAGCCTCATAAAAATACTACCAGTACTTGGAAACTATAGTTAAAAGTCTGAAATTAGAATGACACAGAGGATACTTTATTTTATTACATTATATTCTCTCTATTATTCCGTTGGATTAATATCTGGATTTAAACATTTTGTTATATGTTTTATACAAAATTTGTGACATTCATATATTTGTATATCCTATTAAAGACAACTACTTGATTTAGATATTATAGCCCTGAAAGGAGTGACTTATTTCATTAGTATATTTTAAAGTTCAAAATTATTCACCATCCTATGGGGGGGGGGAAACAAAACATTCAACAAATATAATAAGAAGACAATATTTTAGTTTTTAAATTTTTTCAAAAATACACATCTTTTAAATTAAGTTTGTATAAATAAAAATAGATTGTAAAAATGTTTAAACAATATTTTCTCCACAGATAACTATAATCGCAGTTGATCTGGGGAAACTTCCATAATTGAAGCTTTCTGATATGACATTTCTATATCCCATTAATATCAAGATTAAATATTTCTATTTTTAAATGTCAGGACTTTTTTTTATATATTAGAATTCAGGTGATTGAAAATATTTACCTGTCCTCAGCTTGATTGGTCTGATCTGGAAAGAAACAAATGCCTAGCAATGAGACAGATTAGAAATATAATTAAAATACAAACAAAATAAGGTATTATATTTGTATTTTTTTCAAATTGCAAAAAGTACAAGTTAGTATATCTTTTTCAAATGCTTTAATTTCTAATATTCTATTAAATGCAGTGGAATGATTCATTAAGCTGAGTATTCTTGTTCCATCAAGAATACATGTAATATTTTCATTCCATTAAACGCTAATTGTAATTATAAAATATGACCAAGATAGAGAGTTTAGAAAACTTAAAGGGAAAAAATCACCCATAATTTATCTAAAAGCTACTAAATTTGGGTGTGTTTGTTTTGTCTTTATTTCCAACAACATATTTTAAAGTGTAATCGCAAATATGTGCGTAGATTTGGCTCACGGTGAAATTTTTGATTTATAGTAATTTTTTTTCTCTAGCCCATGCCTCCTATTGATTGGAATTTTTAACAAATTTATTTCAACTATAAGCTATAAAGCTGTTTAATTAATAAGGCTCCTGTACCCTTTTGACATGCTTTCAACATTCTTTGCCTGTTTATATATGTTCTGGCACAATATGTGGCAGGATCACCTTATAGTTCCCCTTTTCTAGTCGTGGAATTAACCATTTACCAAAATTTCCTGTTCCTTTTTGAGGGAATACTGTTTAGAAATAAACATTTGAGTTCTTGGAGTGATAAACTACTGGAGTTTCACTGCATTGAGTTGCACAGTTATACAGCATATTTCACTGAGTAGGGCAGGGAATAAATTTTTTTAAATAGATGAATTTATACTCCAAATTCAAATAATTAATCTTCAGAGGGTATCCATAATTTCTTTGACTTTTATATTTGTATATTTTTTCTCTATTCTGAAAAGTGTGATTTCTAATGTTAGTATTACTGCTTGTTATGTTCTTTAATAAATACAAAATATTTTCTCTGGGTAGTTACATATTACTAATTTGACATAAAGTTAAGTTAATCTGTTGTAATTTTTTTTTCAATTTTTGAACTTCCTTTACTCTCTAGTTAAATTTTATTTTGAATATATAATCATTTACATGTACAAAAATCAAGACTATGTAAAAATAAAGTATAACTTTTTTCCCAATTCTCTCCACAATTTTCTCTCCTTCTCCCCTGATTTGTAATAGATTTTTATAGTTTACATTTATATTTTTAATATTCTTTTGCCAATAATAAGCAAATATGTGTCTTTAGGTATACATATTTAACTATATACTCTTGTGTGGCTTGCTGCCTCTCACCCTAGGCAATATTTCTAATAATTCATATGATAATTGCCTTATTTTAACTTACCATTTTATTTATTTCTTCTGACATTGGAATATGATTAAGTTCATTAAAAGGGGAGCTGAGTTTATTAATGTTGTCCTATATTGTTTGGAGCTCTAATAATCATTGTCTTCTTTTTTTTTCTTTTTTGAGTCAACATCTTGTCAAAGCAAAAGCACTTTTTGTAAACTGTGTTCCAAGCCTCCTCTCAACCAACTTAATACCCTATGTAATCAATTACTCAAGAAAAGCATTACTCAGATCAGAATAGTAGACCAGAATTATGGGGAGAAAAAGAAAAGATAGCCTATCTCAAAAGGGTAATGAACTGTACTTACTGCATTTCTCATTTGCCTTTCCTTTCTCTCAAGTTAAGTATATGTACATAGAAAAACTGATAGCATATATAGTAATCCAAATAATAATATAAAATAATAGTTAATATCTGTATAGCAATCACAGTTCTAGTTACAATTCTAAACCCTTTAAATATATATATGTAATTTATATATATATAGTAAATACTAAATATATATTTTAATGCTTAGAACTATGAGTGGACCTATGAGTGCTGTATAAATATTGACTTATTATTATTTTGATTAAAAATCCATTGACTTTTCATAACAAAACTATGATATTGACATAATACCATTATGTCCCATTTAACAACTGCAAAACTAAAGCCGAAGGTCAAAGTAGTGAGTGTTGTACTTGAAATCTAACCAAAGTAGCCTATATCCAAAATCCTTGGTCCTACAAGCTATACTGAACTTTCAAAATCCCCTTCCCAATAAAATCATGGGCAATTCAAAAATATATTAAGAATAGTTTGTCTATCAGTATGAAATTCCTCTTTGGAAAAGATAGTACTGCCATTTGTCTGAATGCTATTATATTATTTTGTTTTATTTTATTTTATTTTACTTTATTTTATTTTATAGTAAGAGTGTAGACAAATGCCCAACTAAAACCTAGGCTCCTTAATTGAACAACCTACTTTCATGACACATATGTTCCTGATGGTCTGTTAATTTCATAGTCTTTGTTTAATAAACAGAGCACAATAGGACTATGTTTTACTTCATTGATGCAGTTTACCCAATCAGTCTCTATGCAAGTTAGTACATTATTAGTTGCCACGTGTTAACGCTCCCTAAATCAGTCATCAAAATTATGTTTTCCTATATCTCAAAACATAAGTCATCCAGAATGATTTTGGAAGATCTACAAGCTAATGGTATCAAAGGTTCCTATCATTATGTATTAATGTGCCTAACTGGAACGCTTATCCCCCAATAATACATATGCAGTTTAAAAGATTGTCTTTGCAGTAGTAATTTAATCTCTAGGAATACTCTAGTGGTAGTTATTTCAGGTTCAGTGGCACTCTGATGAGAAAAACATTTTGCACCAGAAATTATTTTTTAGTTTCTCTGCTTCTCCATCTAGTCAAAAATTAAATATTAAAATTTTTAGTCCAACAGTTATTTATAGAAATCACCCTAAGAGGCTGTAACCTCCTCTTCAAACTCAGAAGAGTTGAAAATAGAATTATTTCTCCTTTGTTGAGTTTTTTTTGGTGTTAAGATTGCATTTGAGTAATGAGAGGGCAGCACTGGTGCCCATGTGGCTATGGGGAGAAATATGTACTTCAACTAGAATGGCTAACTGTATTAATGAAGACATTATTACAATGTTATCACTAATAAAATCTGTTAAAATTGGGTTCAAGACATTATATAAAGAGCATTCTCTAATACATCAAAAACTAATTGGAAATCATTTAATCTAAGATATAATTAAGTGTTCATTACAAGGAAGTGAAAATTAGAGTAGCTATACCCTGCAATTATTAGATTTTCAGATAAATGATAATTGTGTTTTTTTTTTACTTTGCAATGGATATTGGAAGAAGGCAGTGCTATAACAGTGTATAGAAAAGTAAGCTTAAGTTACTTAAATATATATATATATATATACACACATATACATTTAAAAGGAGCTTAAATTGAGCTGTTTTACATGGAGCTTAAATTGAGGACTCTCATTTTCATCTTCTTAACTCACAGTCCTAAGCATGCCTTTACTCTGTTAGATGCTAATTCATAGATGAGAAAAATTAGGCTTAACACATTTTTAGTAACTTAAGTTTCCCCAGTAGCAAAGTACGCAACTGGTGCTTTTGAGAGAACTTTACCTCAGTAACCTTGATTCCAAGTTTGTGTGCTTGATATCAAGTTTTATTCTTACTTAAAGTTCAGGATTTCTAACCTGTTTCTCTCCCAAATATATAATTATCTGCTAGTCTGTAACCCCTTTATAAGTTGTGACTTTCTCTGAATCATTTTTCTTTTCTTTTTTTTTAAGAATGCTTGCAACTTTGCCTAATTTTCTGTTCTTACTTGATTCTGCACATACCAGATTTTCCCTGTATCATGTCATGTTTCATCCCAGCTGACAATTACAAATTTATGAATGCAGTTTCAAAAACTGCCAATTTTAATTTGACTCTTCAGATCAATTTTCAACCTTTCTCCACTCTGCTATCCACCCTGGTAAGTTGACCTATATGGACTATATCAGTGGTCTCCCTTGATTTCTGCTTCTGGTAAAGTGTTGCCAAAAAGGGAACCAAGGTTAGACGGAAATAGTAGAATGAGATAAGGGTATTAACCCCTTGGCTTCCTCTCTGCAGTTATTGGGGCTCCATTGTTCCAGGTCCATTGTCACTACAACTGCTCTCTGCCCTATTCTACAGTCTCTTTGGGCTTAGATACCCAGATCCTGCTACCTCACTATTATCTCTTTTTGTTTTCCTCACCAACTGCCAATTGTATGAATGGTCATTTGAAAAAAATTTTTTTAATTGTCCTAAAACTTGTTTTCCACTTTTTTCCTACTGGCACCATGACTCATACACAGTCTGTTATTTGACCAAAATAATACAAAATAATTATAAACAGTGGCATGATTCTCAGTTTAAACCATCAATAAGTCATTAAAGCATATACTATTCCAAATGAACCAATAATTGTTTCTTATATGGGAAATAGTTTGTTAATGGTAGAAGAATATCAAGCAGGAAAAATGGAGCATTGGCACATAGAATTCATTTGAAAAAATGAATAGAAACCATTTAGCTACCCAGGTAAAATGTATTATTAATAATTAGACATTCACTTTCCTACAGATTTTCTTTGCCACTGTCCTGGCTTTTCTCAGAATTAGTTCCTAAACTGTAATCCCAAGAATGTGGAGCACATGAAATTAAAAGAAGATTAATCAGAAACCAATTTATGTGCATAATTACCCGGAAATTCAAATGATGACTGAAGGATCTCTTCTGCACAATGAAATGCTTAGTCTTTTGAAAGCATTGTTTAAGGATTTGTTAAAATTAACATCTGATATTTTACAACTATAAGCATAAAGTAATATCAAACTAGCATTTGTCAAAAATTAAACAAATAAGTGTAAGTGTGATCTTTTTTTCCTTTGTGTTAACTGTATTTACAAGAGCTAAATGTAGATGGGCTACTTTGGGACACTAAATATAACTGATTCACTTCTTATGTTCTACCTGAAGCACAGTTGTGAGGCTCTCTGACTGACATGTTGATTTCCTCCCAGTAAGGGTGATATAATTAATGTGACCTTTTGATAAGGTGGGAGATATAGGGTGAGACAAGTGCTCTCCAGAGAGCTATTAGCAGCTTCTGAGCAATTTGCTAATAGTAGAGCTACCTGTATTAAAATCATACTGTTAAGAAGATAATTGACAACAATAATAATGAGTATGTACAGGGAAGGGAGAGAGTATAAAGTGAAATAAAACTGTTAATTACTTTAAAAATGAACTTTCAGTGTTAAGTAAACTTTGATCTGGGAACTCTGGCTTTGTAAACACAATGAATAATTTTAATAAGCCTGCAATAAATTGTTGACCTGTCCTGTTGGAAAATTATGTGGCTTTATTTCTACTATGGATAACATTTTTACTAAAGTTTTTTTTTTTTAATTTCTGTAAACAGCCAACCCCACATATAGTAATGTGTATATGTAATGGAGGCAAGAAAAGTTCATACTAAGGCATGAGCTCTCTTTACATTCTAAGTTCAAAAAGACCTCCTTATACTCTAGATTATAAAACCTGCCACATGATATACCTGTAAGTTAATCTATCATGATTAACAAAGACTCATGAAACCACGGGCGTGCTTGAAGAATATTTTTCCCAAGTTAAAATGATGTGACATAGATTACTGATGCTTTTTCAAGCTATCAGAATTCACCAGTATGCTTACTGGATCCTCAGAAGCTCTCTGTTCATACAGACTCCTGTGTTTAGCTGTTATTTTCAATTAATTGTGGTTAACTAACAAGGTCAATTTATACTTGTAAACTGCAAGATTGTAATGAGAAAAGGATGTTTTAGAAAAATGCGAAGCTGGAGAAGAGAGGAAGATAGAGTGAAACATTATTACTATTATGTTTATTTTTCTTCAAATGTACTTCTAATCAAATTTTATATTTTGGCAGTTCAGGAGAACAAAATAGCCACATTTTCATTTGTCAAGAATAACAACAGTACTAAAGTAACCTGTGTTATCTGATCATGTGGCTGAATATTATTATTATTTTTTTTTATAACACATGCAGAGCTGGTCATCTATGTATGAATAGAAATACCATGTTGTTAGGGAAAGATCACTGGCTTTGGAATCAGAAGCCTATCTGATGCTGAAGTTGGGTAAGTTTATTTTTTTCCATTATAGTTTATTACAAGATATTGAATGCAGTTCCCTGTGCTATACAGTAGGACCTTGCTGTTTATCTATTTTAAATATAGTAGTTTGTATCTGCTAATCCCAAACTCTTAATTTATCTCTTCACCCCTTTTCCTCTTTGGTAACCATAAGTTTATTTTCTATGTTTGTGAGTCCATTTCTGTTTTGTAAATAAGTTCCTTTGTATCATTTTTTTTTTAGATTCTGCATGTAAGTGATATCATATGATATTTATCTTTGTCTGTCTTACTTCACTTAGTATGATAATCTCTAGGTTCATCCATGTTGTTGAAAATGGCATTATTTCATTCTTTTTATGGCTGAGTAATATTCCATTGTGTATATATACATTGTGTACATATACAACATCTTTATCCATTCATCTGTTGACGGACACTTAGGTTGCTTCCATGTCTTAGTTGCTGTAAGTAGTGCTGCTGTGAACATTGGGGTGCATGTATCTTTTCCAATTAGAGTTTTCTCCGGATATATGCCCAGGAGTGGAATTACTGGATCATACAGTAACTCTATTTTCAGTTTTTTAAGGAACCTCCATACTGTTCTCCATAGTGGCTGTACCAATTTACATTCCCACCAACAGTGTAGGAGGGTTCCTTTTTCTCCACAACCTCTCCAGCATTTTATTTGTAGACTTTTTGATGATGGCCATTCTGACCGGTGTGAGGTGGTACCTCACTGAAGTTTTGGTTTGCATTTCTCTGATAATTAGGGACGTTGAGCATCTTTTCATGTGCCTATTGGCCATCTGTCTGTCTTCTTTGGAGAAATGTCTATTTTTTCTGCCCATTTTTTGATTGGGTTGTTTGTTTTTATATTGAGTTGTATGAGCTGTTTGTATATTTTGGAAAACAAGCCCTTGTTGGTCCCATCATTTGCAAATATTTTCTCCCAGCCCACAGGTTGTCTTTTCATTTTGTTTATGATTCCCTTTGCTGTGCAAAGGCTTATAAGTTTGATTAGGTCCCATTTGTTTATTTTTGCTTTTATTTCTATTGCCTTGGGAGACTGACCTAAGAAAACATTGCTCTGATTTATGTCAGAGAATGTTTTGCTTATGTTCTATTCTAGGAGTTTTATAGTATCATATCTTGTGTTTAAGTCTTTGAGCCACTTTGAGTTTATGTTTGTGCATGGAGTGAGGGTGTATTCTAACTTCATTGATTTACATGTGGTTGTCCAACTTTCCATATACTGCTTACTGAAGAGACTAACTTTTCTCCATTGTATATTCTTGCCTCCTTTGTCAAAGAGTAATTGATTGTAGGTGTGTGGATTTATTTCTGGGCTCTCTATTCTGTTCCATTGATCCATATGTCTGTTTCTGTGTTAATACCATGCTGTTTTGATTACTGTAGCTTTGTAGTATTGTCTGAAGTCTGGGAGGATTATGCCTCCAGCTTTGTTCTTTTTTTCTCAGGATAATTTTGGCATTTCTGGGTCTTTTATGTTATTTTATATAAATTTTAGGGTTATTTGTTCTAGTTCTGTGAAAAATGTCATGGGTAATTTGATTGGGATTGCATTATCCTGTAGAATGCTTTGGGTAATATGGCCATTTTAATTATATTAAGTCTTCCAATCCAAGAGCATGGGTTATCTTTCCATTTCTTTCAATCATTTTCAATTTCCTTTATCAATGCTTTATAGTTCTCAGTATATAAGACTTTCACCTCCTTGGTCAGGTTTATTCCTCAGTATTTAAAATTTTTTGATGTGATTTTTAAAAAGATTTTAAAATCCCTTTCTCATGTTTCATTGTTAGTGTAAAGAAATGTAACAGATTTCTGTATGTTAATATTTATCCTGCTACCTTGCTGAATTCATTTATCAGTTCTAGTAGTTTTTGGGTGGACTCTTTAGGGTTTTATATATAGAGTATCATGTCATCTGCATATAATGACAATTTTACCTCTTCCCTTCCAATCTGGATAACTTTTATTTCTTTTTCTTATCTGATTGCTGTGGCTAGGACTTCCAATACTATGTTGAATAGAAATGATGAGAAGGGCAACCTTCTCCTGTTCCAGATTTTAGTGGGAAGGCTTTCAGTTTTTGACCATTGAGTATTATGTTAACTGTGGGTTTGTCATAAAAGGCTGTATTATGCTGAGATATGTTCCCTCTATACCCATTTTATTTTATCAAATTTTTTATTTTATCAAATTTTATCAAATGCTTTTTCTGCATCTGTTGAGATGATCATGCGGTTTTTGTCTTTTGTTGATATGGTGTATCAATTGATTGATTTGACTATTCATTTTGAATGTTTATCCTTAGCAGCCCAACATATTTCTGATTCTTAAGCATATGCACTGTGAATGTTTGTCTGAGACTTTGATTCATTTTTATGTGTAAATATGTTCTTATGGGGTTTCCAGGTAAATGAGCAACTAACTTTACTTGAACTATTAATCCTTTTTATGTTGTACAGGAAAAAGTCACCTGATAATGTTCACCAATGTTACTTTGGACAGAACCTAATGATTACTACTTCTGAATTATTGTTTTATATGCCCTAAAAGGTAACAAATATATGATTATATTTCACAAGTGAAGAAAAAATGTATGCTTTTTGTAGGGTTCCAAACTATAGAATTTAGCAAATTGAATGAATGGATTTAAATTTGAGAATAAACCTAGGGATGGTGCCATAAAAAAACAGAATTAAGACTGTTTGAGGAATTCACGATTTCATAGTCATGGGTTGTTCCAAGACCACAGGAGCACCAGATTATTAGAAAGTGATATGTAATTGACATAACTGGAACATAGAAATAATATTGCTTAATTTACATCTTCCAGAATGTTAAATTACAAAGTTGAGGAAGTTCCAGAACCACTTTAACTTCAAATATCCTATAACTTAGCATGGTTTAGGTATGCTATAGAATTAAGGATATATATCACAAAGTTACTTTGGTGTCACATTCTACATTATTTATGTTTATTTTAAGCAATGTTTTCTTATTCAGTTAGTTTAAAATGACATCTAGGGCAGAACATATGTGATATACCATTTTATATAATGTCAAAAATATTTTTCCATATATTTTGTTATCTTTTTATGGAGTAAGGAAAAGGGAGTATGTTATAAATACACTAATATAAAAATAAATGCAATTAAATAGTGCTATTTTATAAAGTAGTTTAAGATATATAAAAACTACTCATTTAAACAAATAACTTTCTTATACCATTTACAAGTTATTTCAGAAATACTGTGACTGCAAACTTATTTTAGAGTTTTCAGTAATTATTCTTACTGTTTATCATATAATTTCAAAGTGCCTCAGTTGTTCTAATTTGTTCTCTTCTTTTGATTCTGTCTGAACTCACCAAAGCTAGATCTTATTACTACCGCAATGTACAAAAACTAGGCCACCTAATAATTTTCTCTAAAGAAGCCCTGGTCAGAAATGGATGATTGCTATACCTGAAACATTTGATTCTCCTTATGCATGCACATATTTTTATTATCAAAAAGAGCAAAAAAGAGAGAAGTAAAAATTAGTTTGCCTTCCTGTGAAATTCACATTTTGTCCCCTACTACATGCTTAAAACAAATTATGATTTCTCAAGTACATCATATTCTATGTGGAATTAATACCCTGGTGAATTGTAACATTTTAATATTTTCATCAAGTTGTTGATTCATCCAAAACAGAATTTATTTTTATCTGATAAATAATTATAGGTTTCCATAAAAAACAATAAGAACCATATACTAAAAGGTCAACATGATCTGCTTCCTACAGATGCTGGTGCAAAAAAACCAACCAAACAAACAAAGAAAATTCCGTAATTTCTAAAGCTAAACTCAGTACAAAATTATATTTTATTTAAACATGGAAACTTCTGTAAACACTACACTCAAATAAACTTGAAATAGAGCAAAAAAGTTATTTAAAACAGCACCTACTGAATAGCCAAGATATACGTTCATATGCACCAAGAATGAAGAAAGCCAACAGTATAAAAATACTTATTCATGTAGCATCTGTTACCAGTCAATGTTTCAAGTACTAAAGATGCATGATAATTAAGACTGATTTTCTAATCAAGAGGAGGTGAACAGTTTATTGGGATAGGTATATTTAAACAAATACAGGGATACGATGTGTTAAAGATAATACTAGGTGAGTAAAGTACAATTTCATTGATAATGGAGATTAGGAAACTGAAGATATTTAATGATTATTATCATTTTTTAGGAGAGAGCATTAGAATCTTAGTCTAGTATTATTACCCCATCATACTAAAATCCTTGTTTGGTGGAAAGGGAAAATGCCTTGATTTAATATGTTCCAATATGAAACAGTAAGATTGAGAAGCCAATACAGAATGGAGATTGAGAGCAATGAAACTAAATGTTGTTAGTTTTAAAAGGATTACAATGGATATTGAAGTCATTGAGGAATTGTTTTAAGAAATTACATAAAGTAAGCATATTTGATCTGTGGTTGATTAATACTTTTTAACAGTCATGGTACAACAAAGGCAGAGAGTTATAGTGTCTTTAAATGAGTAGATTAAGATAGATGATTTATAGAATGTTTATAGGAAAATAAAATTCTGCTATTTGAGACAAAGATAGATGACTTATTTTGTCCTACATGCTACTGAGTACTTCTCTCCTGATTCTGCAACTTTCCCTACAGATGTACCAATATTTGAAGAGAAAAAACCTTCCACTAGAGAGAAATCAGGTCCCTTGGTATACTATGGGGTTTCTGTGTTCCAAATAATGAGAACAGATAATAAAATTATAAACAAGAAATAAATCCTGAATAAACAAGTATTTTTAGAGTTTGGAATGGATCTTCTCTATGTCATAGCAGAATTTATAATTGAGGAGTAGAGAAAGGTCAGCAAAGAAGCAATGGAATGAGTCCTCCTAATTTCCGATAATGGTCTATGAGATCATAAAATCAACTTTTCCACAGTAAACAAATAAAACTAAAATAGTTTGGTAAAAGGTTTAAAATATTTTAAAGACATTGATAAACTAAAGAGATAGAGAGGAATTGTCAAACTGTACTATAGTAACTTATGTAGAATATGGAAGCCATTTTGATTGCAGGAGTTTATTAAACTTGTCATTAAAAAAATTTATTTTATATTGGAGTATAGTTGATTTACAATGTTGTGTTAGTTTCAGGTGTACAGTAAAGTGATTCAGTTATACATACACATATATCTATTCTTTTTCAGATTCTTTTCCATATAGGTTATTACAGAGTACTGAGTAGAGTTCCCTGTGCTATATAGTAGGTCCTTGATGATTATTTTATATATAGTAGTGTGTATATGTTAATCCCAAACTCTTAATTTATCCTTCCACCCACATTTCCCTCTTGGTAACCATAAGTTTGTTTTCTGAGTCTGTGAATCTGTTCTTTTTGAATTATTAAAAAAATGAAACTTGAAGCCAAACACTCCCACAAGATAGTCTAATAGAAGACATCATCTATAATGGGCTCAAAAGAGGTAAATTCTAGATAATCCAGCCTTCACACATATTTGCTGGTTTGTATTATTATTGATTGGGTGATGCAGGGATAAAAGTATTGAAGTTGATTTAAGTTGGTCTTCTCATAGTTTTTCCAGTCATTTGACAGGAAAGTCAATTCCTCTATGCAGTTCAGTCCCTTTATCATAAGTTTAAAATTATCCTGTTTTTCTCAAGTGCTTTAAGCATCACTATATCAGAGATGACCAGACACTTAAGGAAGAAATGGCATCATGAACAAAGCCAGCAGATGCAAAGACAACATATTCAAACTCACAAGACTAAAAACATTATAATTACCCAAGAAACAACATAAAACAAATATCCTTACTGTACTAGTTTGCTACGATTGCCATAACATAATATCATAGGCTGGGTTTCTTAAACAAGAGAAACATATTTTCTTACAGTTCTGGAGGCTGGAAGTCCAAGTAAAGGTGCCAGTAGGTTGGTGACCTCTGAGGTCTCTCTCCTTGGCTTGCAGATGGCCACCTTCTTGCTTGTCCTCACATGTTTTTTTTCCTCAGTGTGTGCACACCTCTGGTATCAAGCTGTGTGTCTTAATGCCCTCTTCTTAAGAGGACACCAGCCAGATTGGATTAGAGTCTACCTTACATCAAGACAATAATCTTGAAGACAAGGCATAGGGCCTGACAAAAACTGGGAATCTGACAAACCCAGAGAAGAATAGGTATAAGTTTGGAAGAACCAGTCTTCCCATAAACGTTTAGTTTGGTTTCACATTTTATTGAATTTTCAAGAAAATTAAAACCTGTACACTTTTTAAGAAGCCTACTCACACACCAGTAGCCCTGCAAGGAACTTGGGAAAAACAAACACCATACTCCTGCAAAAAAATCTTTATATCAGGAAGATATGTTCATCTTAGTTCAAAAATAATTCTCTCAAAAACATTTTAAAGTATCATGTCCTGAACACTGACTAACAATAAACACACACACACACACACACACACACACACACACACACACACACTAAACAAGACTAAACAGAAATAAAAGACAACAGAACTAGATTGAAAGACCCATGGTTAAAAATATATATATTCTGTGTAAGATAATTCCAATTAGTTACTATATTCAAAATGTAAAATAATTGTTAAAGTATGTCTCAGAGAACTAAAATTTCCAGACTCAGTTATATCAGATTAAACACACACAGGAGTAATTAAGAACTGAAATTTATAGCACAACACTTTGGAATTCAAAGGCAAATACTAAAAGCAAGTTAGATATAAATGAAAAGAGAACTAATGAACTAAAAGATACTTCACATGCAATTCTACAGAATGAAGTATGGGACACAAGAGAGAAAATATAGAAGAGTATATAAGAGAAATAGAGATTATAGTACTACATCTAACATAAATTTAATTGGAGACATAGAGAATGGAGAAGAGATAATAATTGTAAATATAACAGTGGATATTTTGTGAGAAATAATCCAAGACATCAATATATACACTTAAAAAAAAAGTGAAGATGAAACTTTGGGGTTGGAAGAGTGAAATGTCTGAATATCTGTTGTTTCACAAAAGCAATGAAAGCACTGGCAATCAACTTTTTAGGAATTACCCAAAGGCTTGTAAAAACTCCGAGTAGCCTTTTTATAAAAGCAGCAACCCAACTACCACCAACAAAACAGCTGAATCTCTGTAGGAACAACAGGCTATGTTGTAAGTTGACCTACTCCCAATTGCCTCTCCCCATATAATAGCCTTAGAAAATCAGCAGCCTCTTGACCATAGAAATGGTGAAAACGAGCAGCCTTGCAGACACCAGAGGAGGAAGAACAAGTTTTGAGCTACTCAAAATCCCATTATTAGAGCATTGATAGTAATTGGCTCGTATCACAGCTCCCTGGGAAAACAAAAACAAAAACAAAGCAATTCACCAGGTGTTGTCATTATTTGACTTGACTTGGTGCTCACTCAGCAGGAAAAACCTTATCTCTCTAGACTGTTTCACAAAATATAATCAGCCATTTTTATCATCTCAGTTGTATGATGCTACAATATCAGTGGAGACAATAATCAACTGACCTGCCAAAACATAAAGAAGGCATTTGTAGAGGTCATTGTGAGCTTTAAAAAGTTCTGACATATTCTAAGAGATCTAAGAAGGCCATAATCACATATGGTAATGTGTATATGCCTCAGTCAATACCCATAAAGTCTTAATCTCTCATGTGTGGCTGATCTTGAGGCACTGAACAAGCAAGAAGTGAAGGCAAAAGCAGAGCTGCAAACTGCTGGAGTTTGAAAATATTCCATCAATATAAACATAAATCTTTTGACCAATGCTGAAAAAATTATGGGGTCAAGGCATTTGGGAAAATCTCTGTCCAATCATTATCCCATCATAAACCTAACTGAGCAGAGGCTTCAGAGACTACACACAACAATGTATACAGACCTTAAAGTATTAGCCAAAGAGGGTAACTAAACAAATACTAACAGAGGCAACTGAAACAACAGCAGCATAAAACCAGAAATAACAATAAATCCAAGTTGAGGGGAGCTGATTTCCAGAGTTGTCACATTGTATTATTTAACATAAATACTTTTCAACAAAATACTGTGATACATGCAATGAAGCAGGAATGTATAGACCATTGATAGGAAAAAAAATCAACAGAAACTGTCCCTGAAGAGACCCAAATGTCAGAATTAACAAATATTTTAAATCAGTCATTATAAATATGTTCTAAAATTGACAGACAATGATGTCTAAAGAATTAAAGGTAAGTCAGGCAATGATGACTCATCAAATAAAGAATATAAATAAGGAGAATTTATAACAAAAAAAAGAGCCAAATAAAATGTTGGGGGTTGAAAAGTAAAATACCTGAAATGAAAAATTCACCAGGCATGGCTCAACAACCAATTTGATCTGGCAGAAGAAAGAATCAACAAACCTGAAGAGAGGTCAATTGAAATTATTCAATTTGCAGAACAAAAATTTTAAAATAACCAAGAAAAATAAACAGAGTCTCAGAGATCTATCAGACTTCATGAAGAGTATCAACATATGCTGGAACAGGACAGAAAGAAAGGAGCAGAACAAATATTTCAGAAAAAAATCCCAAATTTGATGAAAAACATTAATCTGCATATCCAAGAAGCTCAGTGATCTCCAGGTAATGTAAACAGATCCAGACCTGGATACATCATAGTCAAACTTGAAAATGAAAGACAGATATCTTAAAAGAAGCATGAGAAAAATGATTCATCTTGTACAAGGGATTCTCAACAAGAGTAAGATTACATTTTATAAGAAATCATGTAGGCCAGAGGAAGTAGGATGTAGTATTCAAAATATGGAAGAAAAAGATGGATAACCAAGAAGCCTATATCCATCAAAACTATCCTTCAGAAGTGAAGGAAAAATTAACATGATCCTAGACCACTGGAAACAGAAAATATTTGTCACACTTAACCAGTCTTACAATAAATATTAAGTGAGGTTTTCAGGATGAAATGAAAGACACTAGACAGTAACTTGTAACCACATAAATAAAGAACATCAACATGTATAATTACATCTGAAATTAAAATATAGACTACATATATTTTTGTAACTTTTTCTTCTTTCTAGTTTAAAAATAGCAGCATAAAAGAATAATTATATCATTGTCTTGATGGGCTTCTATTGTATAAGTATGTAATTTTTATGTCAATAGTAGCACAAAGGTGGAGATGGAGTAATAATGGAGCAGTTTGTATATACTATTGAAATTAACTTAAAATTAATCCAAACCAGGTAGTTTAAAATTAAGATGCGAATTGTAATCCCCAGGGCAACCACTAAGATATTTCTCACAAAGATTGCATTCGTTTTCCTCTTTTCATAGAACATATAAACTAAATAATAGGTGTAATTATATCTACTAATTCAGTTAGTATTTTAACATTTCGCCAAGAAGTAGTTCAAACCATTCTCCTTCATGCCTTTGCTATGAACAAAGTACAGAATGATTTTTGTTGTTTTCAGCAATTCTTCACCCACCTAAACCATTTACAAGTTTTAACTTTTGTGATGCTAGATATATAGTCTATTAATACTCATGGATAATTCAAAATTTTCTTGGTTATATTTTCTTGGAAATATTTAATTAATTTGAAGTCTATGTAATCTCATTGCTGGTTTGTTTGTTTGTTTTATATGTTTTTACTTTTTTTTCTTTTTTACCACTGAATTTCATTGACTTAGAAAGTTGGTTTATAATAAAATCTCTCCTTTTCCCATAAGTAGTTCCTCACATGAAGGTTTTCAATTAATGCTTGTGAGCCATTTTTGAAATATATTTTTTGAAATTCCAGGATACAAATTTGATTAAACATTGCATTTCATTGCTACTCAAAATTCTGTTTATTCTAGATCATCTTTCAGATATATTTTGTTAATTGAATTAAAAATACATTAAAATCATACTTCATATGCTTTTGCTATGTAATGTCACTGATTTTAGCAGAATTAAACCTCAAGAATATAAGTGAAATTACTTCAGCCGACATGTGTGGAATAAATCTGAAATTTTTCTTATTTATTTTTTATTATAGGAGTCAGTTTATTTTGTACAAGAATATCCTATGGTTTTAGAAAATGTAGTATTTCTCTTCACATCAATGATTTGAATATTTATGTTACCTTGGAAAATATACAGACAGTAACAAATAATATATTTTGTTTACTTTTCATAAAATATCTAAGAAAATATTTTATCTTTTTCTGTAAGCTTTATTTTATAGCCACTTTTTATCATTTAAAATTTTGTTTTGGAAATTAGTCACATCAAATTCTAGAGGATTTTACTTTAAGAAACAGTTTTCTTTCAATGAGATACAAATCTTAATGAAGAGAGTCAAAATGTCTCACTCTTTATAAGAGGTCTATTGCTGATTTATCAGTTCATTAACTTCCTAAATTCCCCATTTATAAATCTGAGACATCTGATTAACTCTCTGGTTTTATTTCAAGTATCACCCATGTAAGATGGATCAAATGTATTGAGGACATATTAAGATTATTTGGCTGCTTTAATAAATGGTATCAGTGTGTTCCACCCTGCTGAAGAAAATGAAGAAAAACAGTAGAACCCAGGAAGTGAAAGGAGGCATCAGCTTAATAGTAAGAAACAAGTTATACTTTGTCTCTTCTTTGTCTCTTCCTGTTTTGCTGTAATGGTAATTTCCCCCACCCAGGGAAATATGAAATATTTTATATTTCAGAATTATAACACAGTTACTTATGTGACTCCATAGAACTCAATTAAAATTAATAGATAAGAAGTATTTGGTTTTAAGTTATTCAGTAAGTGTGTATGTACACAGTATTATCCTAAGAATTGCAGAAAGAATATGTAAGGCACTATGTCTGTCTTTATTGAGAACATAATCTTTTTAGATAAATTTACTCAAGCACAATACTTAAATAAGCAGACAAGGCATTACCCAGTTTTCAATGAAAGACTCTAAGTAATGTGAAATATCAGATGAAAATGAAGTCAAAGTAAATTCTTTCATTTATTTCATACCCTTCACTCAATCATTTATGTATTAATCAATTCATTTAGTGAATATCAGAATTTTAGTTATTCAAAATAAAACTTGTTGAGCCAATACCAGAAATATCTGCATTCATCCATTCTTCAACCAATGATTCAACATTATATGCCAGTAACTGTGCTAGGCACTGATAGGACAAGGATAATTTTAATCCAGCTCCATCACTTCAGATCATTAGGGCCCAAACAAATACATAATTTATAGCGATGCAAAAGTAAGTATCAGGATAGCTTAGAGGAAAATTGAATGTGTGTGTGTGTGTGTGTGTGTGTGTGTGTTGGTCAGAGATCCAAGTTTGAAAACTGTCCCATAAAGTGTTAAGATTGAAAATGAAATCCCTGTAAGTGGCCATTAGAATCTGAAGTCTAGTATAGTCCACCTACTTCGGACACTTGAGTAAATAATTGGGATGTTGGTGTGATTCTATGTAAGACCATGGAGTCTGCCTAGCAGAAGGAGGAAAAGAAGCCTTAAGAAGAGAATCCAAAGTTATAAAAAAGGAACCAGGAGAGAAGGGTGTAATTAATATCATGAAAAGAAAGGGTTTCAACAATGGAATTTGCAACCATGTCAAATGAACAAAATTTCAGTAAAAGGAATATTTAAAAGGTGTTATTTGTTGTTTTTTAACTTGACAATTAGTTTAGATTTAGTTTTGAACCTTCTAACCAGACTGTAATTGGTTAAATATAAATGATAGGTAAAGAAGTAGAGGCAGGTAGCATATTTTATTTTATTTATTTTTAGAGAAAGTGGCTGCATCTGCATAGAGAAATACAGGCAGTATAGGGAGATACAGAGGCTATTATGTGCAATAAAAATACTTTTTATTTTTATATTTTGTTCATTTAATGTTCTCCTTGTTACTGTTGTTATTTAGAGCATGTCACTGGCTTAACCATAGTTATGGTTTAAGGGATATAGTCCAAAAGAAGAGAAGCATTGAGCATACAAGAGTTAAGGACAGAAAATTAATGGATGAAGATGTTAATAAAGATAGGAAGAGATAATATCTGAAGAATGGATAGAGGAAATATATTGTTTCTATTGTGTAAGACACATTCCCAACCTAATTAGCTGCAGAGAAGGGCTTTAGTTAGGACTCTGATTCTTTGGGATACTGTCATTTGTTATAATGAAAGTGTAAGTAGAAGATTTAGATGGATGAATACTATTGATATATACAGGGATAAAGATGTCTGGGTTTATGCAAAGGAGAAAATCATAAACAAGATGTGAAAGTGAGACTGAGCATAATATAATGAAATACTCAAAATGAGCGTTTACGTGGGAGAATAACAAGATAAGTTTGAATGCTATATTTGAGATGCTTGGATTGTCATGTTAAGGACTTTGAACACTTCTTATAAAAAATGTGTACATACACCTATTTAATATGCAGATGTAGAAAGCAAGTGACTAGTTACATATTTATTGCAATAATACAGTTAAATTCTGATTAAGTTTTTCAGCCATCATTTTAGTGATATCAGTAAATAATCGTCATATGTAAAACCATTGCCAAGAAAGATTTAACAAGAATTATTGAATAATAGATTTGATGAAAAGTGTCAAGAATGATTTTAAGTAATATTGCAAGCATTTAATATTTTCACCATCTGAAGAGGTCACATGCTGAAACAAGAGAACAAAGGATAGACAAAAATTATAATAGATAAAATGTTAATGAGAAAAAGTAAAAAAAAAAAGAACAAAGTGAAATCCACAGAAATGTATTTAAATATGTATATGCCATGTGAGGCTACTTCTGGGCAACAGAGTCTAGTTTTACTAATTTACTTCACTTCGTTAGGAGAGTGGTGTAGTACTTTGTCAGTGTTACCATTTAACCATATGAATAATTTATTATTTTAAATGACATGTTTATTTATGATGTATAATATTTAAAAATTTATAAATAATTGGCATACATGAATTGAGATCCAATTACTTTAAGAATGACTGTCCTAAATGCTGTCTAAGGCATTCTTAATGTATTACTAGTCAATAATTTTAAGTAAATAGCTTTATAATTTTATTTTGTAATGAAAGTTCATATTTCAATTTTATATCTAATCTATGTTTACTAATATAAAGAAATAAGTTATTCAGGAATATTGATATGCTGTCTCAAATATTTATAAATGAACTCAGAACAAAAATTTTTCCCAAGTACTGTACAGTTTCAATTAGATTTTGATTAAAGACAGACTAAAACAGATATTAAATAAAGGTACAGTTGTTATATTAAGATTTGATTAGTTACACTTAAATTGAAATTCTGTGGCTTTCTGAATAAAATGAACTGTACTATTACTTTCCATAAATTTCTCTACACTTTACATATCAGATATATGATTGTACAAAGTAAAGTCAAAAGGGTGCACACATTTTCAATATTCTGAAGACTTAAAATACAAATACAAGTTATTATTATTAAAAAGCTGAAAAAGGACAAAAAAATCAGCCTCATTTCAACTGTATACCTGAAAATGTCTTTTTCAATATTTGTCACTCAATCATATTTCTACAGATACCAATGAATTGAAATGTCAAACAGGTAAAATAATAAGAGGAATATAAAGGAAAATGAACAAATTCAATAGAAAGAGTCAATGAAATGGAAATAAAGTATGTTTTATAAATCATGATTTAATCTCCTCTCTGGAATAAAGCTGTCAATTGTTACTTCTTCATGAAATTTTTTTCCCACAAATGTATCCTAGATGGTACCTAAGTTATTTTTTCACATTTAAACATATTGAACTTCTTATTTGACATGGTTGTCCAATACATTTTTATCAGTCATCTAATAACATGAAAACATTCATGAAAGACTAACAGGAAAGACAAAAATTTCATTATGTTACAATATCTAGCATAAATATTTCATTATGTTACAATAAATATTTTCTATCATGAAATGTCTAACGTATAGGTATATAGTATACACCATGTATGCATACATTCAAGTATATTCACATACCCAAATTATACTTGTTTATATTCACATATTTATATTTTTATAGGGAACAAGCAAATGTTCACAAATGTTCACAAAGCAAATGTTTTTGTTTAATCATATTGGCATTTATCTTCTTTAAAGCCAAAATGCAGAGCAAACAAACAAGATATCTGTCTAGTGTATCAAGAATTGAAAACATCATAACAGATTTATATATCATTTTATAAAAATGCAAGTTTCATATTGATTTGCTTCTAGGTTGCAATATATGCAGCAAAGAACTGAGCTTTGGTATGTTACCAACTTTGCTTTTCTAATTGAAAATAGAGGAGAAAATTAATAGTTTCTTAGTTTTAATGAATTTGATTCTTTTAGGAAAATGGATTCAATGCTCCTTCACTTTTCTCAATCTCATAGCCTATTCTAAGGACTGAGAACTATGAAGAAACACACTTCTCATTCATTCCATTTAAATCATAATTATTAAACAAACCAAATTGGTGTGCAAACTAATGGTTTGGTAATAGTGAGTACTGTTATCTTTCAGAAAAGACCTCAGATTAAAGTAATTGTTTACCAAAATGACTGGATTACTGGGATCTACTGGGAAGAATAAGAAAATGTCCACATATTCCATAAGTTATGCTCTTTACATAATTAGTGCTTTTTGTTAGGATCATAAACCCAACATTAAAAAGTAAGTTAATCAAAAAGGACAAATTTGGGCATCATTTCTTCTCCGTAGTTTTGAAACCCAGCAGGACCCTATGGGGCTCCTGGGCACAAAAGCCTTTCTGTGTCCCCTTCTCTGAGTTCCAAAGGCCAGATTCAAATGGTTGCTAATCAGGAGTGAGGGGATGCAGAGACAAGGGAGGAGCAGTCAAGAAACAATAGTACAGCCTTGGGGGGCAGGGTCCTGGTCCCCCCCACCCCCCCGCAAAGGATATTCATAACAATATCTTTGAGCTCTTCTGCAGAACTAAAACCCTCACCAAACGGAAGATGTTAACTACTTGATGAAGCACTCTTCATTCCAGAGAAGGTAACAGTCCGCCCATCACGACCTGATGCCAGATGATATCTGGATTGAAGGATTGCATGCCATGCAGGCACTCTGATCCTTATCAGCAACCCCACCCCTGGGCTATAAGACTCCTCACAGCCTCCGCCGCTCCACCCCGGGTTGGGACACACAGTTTTTAGGGCATTAGCCCCATGTGGCCCCCTTTGCCTGGCAAAGCAATAAAGCTATTCCGCTCTACTTCACCCAAAACTCTGTCCTCTGAGATATAATTTGGTGTTGGGGGGTACACAGGCCGGATTTGGCTTCAGTTTCACGCAGAATGTTTCGAATGATTAATTCAAAAAAATTTTCCATAACAATTTGTTGTGAAGTAAACAGTCATGTTGGTGTTTTGTAAGACTCCAAATTACTGTTCAGTTTTCTTTATGAGTTCTTAAACCTATTATTTTTTAATCTATCAGACCTCATCAAAATGGAAAGACTACAGTTAAAATCTAATGTATGGGATAACCTGCTTTTAAAACAAATTATTTTCTACGTTGTCAATAAAATCAGGTGGATGAATTTTGGTTAATAATAATTTGTATGTAAACAAATGCTTATTTCCTTTAAATAGGACTTTTCTAGGAAATCATGCCTGTTATTAAATATTCATAATTCAGAATTTAAAAAATTCTTGTATAAGGGTAATGATAATTTGATATTATAATGTGACATTACGATTATATATTTATCATATATAAGGATGCATGAATGACTTAATACTACAAGGTAGTATAATTACAATCTACAGTTTTAAAATTCTAATAATAGTGAACAGGCTATATGAAGAAAATATTTCTCTTAAAGTGAATACTCGATTCATGTTAAATGTATCTGTCAGAAATAGATTGACTCATAGGTATAAAAATAGCTTTTTACTTTATGAGCTACCTAATGGATCACTTATGAAGATATGAAATAAAATTTTCTGAATCTCTTGTAAGAGCTTACCTTAAAGAACATTTATGATTCACGCATTTATATGGAGTTAAAGCTGAATTTTTAACTCCCATATCAATGCTCTTACATATAGACTGCTGTTTTGTCCTTATGGATCGAGAAACCCATTCCTCTGAACAGTGAACACACACACACACACACACACACACACACACACACACGCACGCATTTTAAACTCTCAGCTTTTTCCATGTTCTTCTTTCCAATCAATGCACCTTCTCATTGACTCCCTTTCAACAGGATATAGAAGAGGACTTTCTGTATTTTGCAAGTTTTATAAATCTTGGAGAAAATGTGTGAAAAGAGGCTCTACCTTTTAAAAAGGTTAGGCAGGGCTTCCCTGGTGGCGCAGCGGTTGCGCGTCCGCCTGCCGATGCAGGGGAACCGGGTTCGCGCCCCGGTCTGGGAGGATCCCACATGCCGCGGAGCGGCTGGGCCCGGGAGCCATGGCCGCTGT
>NC_041221.1:39857734-39864113 GCF_002837175.3 Physeter macrocephalus | reverse complement strand
GCCCCGGTCTGGGAGGATCCCACATGCCGCGGAGCGGCTGGGCCCGTGAGCCATGGCCGCTGAGCCTGCGCGTCCGGAGCCTGTGCTCCGCAACGGGAGCGGCCGCAGCAGAGGGAGGCCCGCATACCACAAAAAAAATAAAAAATAAAAAGGTTAGGCAATCTGTGCAAGACTTACCCAAACAGCAAAATCAGCCTACACCTGTCCCGCAGAATAGCCTATGTAAGGGAGGACTCTGAGAATTAACTGAGGAGATTCTTTGAAGGGATTCATCTAGGCAAAGAGAGGAAGAGAGGATGCTGTCATCCTCCTACCTCCATGGGACAGGGAAATTTAGGCTAAAGGAAGGTCAAAAAAAATTCTACAGAGAAAAGAGAGATAACTCTCAGAAGGGGAAGCTCACACCCCACTCTGTGTTTCTATGGGAGGGAAGCAAGTGAGAATATTCATTGCACCTGTTTTTTGTTTTTTGAATAGGAAACGCTTAAGGTGAGAGGCTAATTAGAATCACTCGTGATATTGAGCAAAGAGAAAGGGCAGGAATCAGTTAACTTTCACTTGCCTTAGCAAGGATTTATGATGTTACTTTTGGACCCCACTGAGATTTGTAAATGAAAAGTCATCTTTAAAAGATTTTGCCCAGACAATATCTGCTTTGGTGAAGAAAATTTAGAAGAAAAAAGCTGCAGATGCACTATTTTGGGGGGCATAACAGAAGTAGTAGTAGTTGAGTTCAATCACATCAGTGAATGGTACAGAGAAAGAGGCAGATCACAGCAGCACCGGTATTTACGAATTAGGATCGTTTTCTCTAATTCCACTTCCTCCAATCAATTGCCTTGGAAGATGTAGCTATAGGACGGGGATGGAGAATAAAAGAAGCAGGTAGAAAAGTGCAAGATAAAACCAAGTACAGGTTTTCAATCCAAAAGGTAAACAGAGGAACTTGAATGGAACTTGGAATTGCATAAGAGGATTTTGAATTAAACAGGAATTTGGCCAAGTTTTTGTTTGCTTGTTTATAGAATCTTGAAGTAACAAAATAGCTACAGGATCTTCCTGACAATTCCAATATACTATATTTGAAAGTGTTAAAAGAGAAAAAATAATTTCCTGATCACACTGCAATATATTCTGCTAATTTGATGAAATGGCTTTACTTTGTTAGAATTACATTAATTAATAAGTGTTTCAATGCATATCTTCTGGTGTTTCTGAATCTCCCATTTTTCTATGTGGTTATTCCTTTATGATACACAATAACCTGATAACTTACAATTAATACAATTCATTTGTAAATAGCTAATTTCCCTCCATGGAATAAAATAAGCCACAGGGAATATGGAAACAATGTGAAAACGACTTCTACTTTCTTGGTAGGATGTCAGGTATTTTGAAATGTAGTATCCTTCCAAGATTGTAAAATAGTAAGATGACTCTTGTACATTGTAAAATGTCCAAAATGTAAGGTACATTCAGATAGATATCTCAGCACTGTCACTGTCTTTTCAAAATTAAATCACTATGATAATTTTAAAAAATGATTTTAATCCTTATCAACGACCACATTGTATACTCACAGAATTACACAAATCTTGGAAATTATATGGTTTTGGTCATTTACTCACGTCTATGGCCTCTTTCTGATAAGTTTCTTGCCCACACATTACCATACTTTTATCAGGTGATCTTTGATAAAGCCAACAAGAACCAGGATGATTTAAGATAAAGAAGGATTATTCACATTTGTTAGGAAACACAAGGGGAGAAGCACATTTCCCAATGGGGTACCTATGATCAATGCTGACTAGCTCACCTGATCAGAGAGCAGAGGCCAAAACACACAAAACTACGAGGAAATGAGTAGTAGAAGCCCTATAAAAACAAGGGTCCTGAGTGGTCCAAAAAGACTGTAGAATGAGACAAAAAAAATAAAATCTTTCACTTGGTTACAGATGAGGGGAAAGAAGGATGTATTCCACAGCATTACTGGTCATGAGAGCTGCTCTCAAACAACTATTTCTACATTTATAACCAGCATATTGATGAATAATATGTCATTTTGTTTCCATGGGGAAAAGAGAAACACATAGTGAGACATTAGAAAAAGTATTATTTTCACACAGTTAAGCCAATTATTTCAAAGGAGTAAACTATTAGAAAGAAAATGCAGTATTTGAAATGCAGTCATATAGAAAATTGTCCCCAGATTGAATAAAGTATAAGCTGTTTGTTGGAATTTACTCTTCAATTTGTTTTCTTATGTTTCATGCTAGAAAGGAAATGCTATCAAAGTTAGACTAACCTCAATTTTACATTTTCTCCATCTTCCTTCCATTTTCTTCACAAACACATTTCTCCTAAAATTGTACTACCAGAGATGACAATTTATTTTGTGGGTTACTCCAGCACAAATAACGTCTTTAGTAAATTTCATGTGCCCACAGCAAATGGGGTAGACAATGATCAGATGAATAATAGAAATGTTTCTTTCTTTGTAAGAGTGAATAAGTGGATAATATAGTAAACAGGTAGAAGGCCTTTTAAAATCAGAAATTCTTGATGAAAAATGTCCTGTTCTATAAAACACACATTTTATTTGTAATTGCTACTTGCTGTAGTTATAGTAGCCAAAGTTGGAGCAGGAAAAGACAGAGCCTCTGATCTGAAGTGATGACTATCATATAGCTATACGATAATCATGGGTTTAGATTTATTAAATTGAACCATAGAAAATCGACATTATGTTAAAAAATGTCCCAAACCAGCCATTTCTTATGGTTCAATATAAAAGGATGCCTTGACTCAATGGCCCAGGTGCAGAGGTATGAGACAGGGGTTGGTAAGTCACAGAGGGTGACTTTCTTTCCTGTCTAGGTTCACAATTAGGACTCCCTTTGTCAAATTTGATATCTATCTTGATATATACATGCTGTAGTGTAAACCATTACATTTGACTCTTCTTTTTGTAATGCAAGTGCCTGACTTAAGCTTGATAGCCTAAGCACCCACTTCAAAGACGGCTATAGATAGGGCTTCCCTGGTGGCGCAGTGGTTGAGAGTCCGCCTGCCGATGCAGGGGACCCGGGTTCGTGCCCCGGTCCGGGAGGATCCCACATGCCGCGGAGCGGCTGGGCCCGTGAGCCATGGCAGCAGAGCCTGCGCGTCCGGAGCCTGTGCTCCTCAACGGGAGAGGCCACAACAGTGAGAGGTCCGCATACCGAAGAAAAAAAAAAAAAAAAAAAAGAAGGCTATAGATAAAGAATAAACACATCGCCGGAGCCTGTGCTCCGCAACGGGAGAGGCCACAACAGTGAGAGGTCCGCATACCGAAAAAAAAAAAAGAAGGCTATAGATAAAGAATAAACACATCGCCTGCCGGGCTGCCCATCTTTTCTTTTTTCCAGAGATCTTGATTGATTTTCATAACTGACCATTTGGGCCATTTGATTTTTCTCTTCCTGTGCTTTAATATTCCTGCTCTGGTGTCTTAAATTCACTAATAAAAAGTGAGACCAAGAATCTCTGGGTCCCCACCTCAACCCCAATAAAAGAAGAACCCCAGACCTGCTCCCTCTCTCTCTCTTTCTCTCTGTCTCTCTGCTTGAGATCTCACAGTTTGCCCCAGACAGTGCCTTATATGCTCCAGAACTTGTAAGTAATAAACCTCCTTATTTTTTCAGTTTCCTGATGGTTATTACTGAGGTTGTCTTGTAATCATAATAACCACAAGAGCCAGTCCAGCCACAGCACTGGTTATCAGTAGGATGAGACTGGCACACTATATATATTCCTCTATAAATAAAATGGTTTGATAAAATGTGTTGTAGTAATGAAAAGATTTAACACTTGATTTCAAGTTTCACCAGTTACACTTGTCCTATAGTTAGTACTGTCCACATTATTTGGGTAATTGTTAGGCCAAAAAAATAAAGGCATGAGATAAGTATATTCTACAGAGAAATAGTTAATGAGAAGAAAAAGCCATATATCCCTGTCCTATCCCATTCATAGATCAGAGCTGAAATTCTAAGCTGAGGTTCTTAGCCAGTACTAAATGAAATATAGACATTTAAAATTGCACCTAAAAACTTTAGTTTTGCTTCCTAAAATGAATCACTTTACTTTGCTAGCCAAATATCACTACATGCTGACAGGTTAATTAGCTACTCCTAGAATCCATGAGATACTGAAGTACAAATAGATCAGAATCCAAGAATTAGGCAACGATGTCCTAATTTTTAGGTTCCATTTTCCAAGAAGCCTATTATGAAAAGAATATTTCTTGAGAAAAAAATAATTCATTCCTCCTGAATTGACCTGTCTCCTCACCTCTAATTATTTTGTACAATAATTGTGTTCTCCATTACAATTGATTGAAGCTGAAATCAAATGTTAAAAATTTTTATCAATAGCACACATTTTAGCATTTTATCAATAACACACATACACATATATCTCTATCTATCTGTCTATCTGTCTATAGAGAGAGAGAGATTAGAGAATATTTGCTATCAATAGCACACATACATATATATGTCTCTATCTATCTATCTATCTATAGAGAGGGAGAGATTAGAGAATATTCGAGAATTAATTGTGAGTTAAACAGTTTTGCTTTAGATTTGCACACAAACTTTTTAATTAGTACTTAAGCCATATGGATGTAAATACTACCTGTTACTGAAATTAGAAGTATAACACTTATTTGTAATCAATGTGAAATTAAATTAAGTGACACCATAAGACAGACATAGGCATTCAGTACCTTTTGCATTACAATATGTTCACTGATGTTTTGAAGAACATCAACAATCAGTATGCAAAAATTACTGGGCCAGATCATGTCAACTTCTTTAAGGAACAGATGTGCAGTTTTTATGGTTCACTCAAGTAGCAAGCACATTATTGTTTCTAGACTGCATACATTGAAACAATTATAAAGATGTCAAAATTGTGTTCCATCTTTTTCTAATAGGTGTGGTGGAAATTTGTCATGATTTTAGTCATGCAGCAAGTTTTGAATGCCTCCTATTTACATTTAAGTGAATTCTCATACCATTGTTATTTCTCACCAAGGTGCATGTCAGAAATTTGCTTTCCTAGCTTCTCTTACTCTAGGATGTTTCACAATGGGTCCATCTTGTCAATTCTAAATATGAGACTTTCATCCAGAAAAGAGGAATGAAGGCAGCAAACACCATACCTGATCCAAGTACGGCAAGAATGATGGCGAAATCACCTGGACTTCAGGGACAAAATTGCAAAAGGTTTCTGGCATCCAGTACCCACATCGACAGTGTAAAATGGCAGTTGTGGGGTCTTCGATGGAACATTCCCATGTTATGACTTGTGGTTATGTAGTAAGTAATCTCTATGCCTGAATTTTTAACCCACCTAAAGATCCAAATATCTTTCAGTAAATTCCATTAATATTTTAATTGGCTAGTTTCTTGTTTTTTTTTTCCTTTTTTTTTCTATCTAAAAATACTCACTATATCAGAAATTGATGGAAAACATGATTACAGGCAATGGAACCGCAAGGAAATGAAAATCCATCTCTGGTTATCTGCCCTGATTGTATTACCAATCAGGGAGGATCCAGCTGATATTGAAAGGTAACACTTTGCCAGACAGTAGCAAAAGAGTTACTTAAATTTTCAACCATGGTTACTGATATAAACTGCCTACACTTAATGTTTCTAGTGACATGATGTGGGCATGAAAAATATAAGGTCTATAGGATAGGCTGATTACTTCTAATTTTACTGTAGCCTTAGAGAAAGATAATAACTCTTTCCCCCAATTTCTCAACTTGGGGAATGATCAAATAAATAGGAGTTGTCTATGGTCATGCTGAAAGAATTTATCTCAGTGTCACTGCAGAACTAAAATAACCAAAAGTCAAATTCAAAGATGGCAGAAATTTATTTTCATTTGAATCATCAGCTTTGCTACGGTTTTTATTAAAATTTCAGTGAATCATTGTAAAAGTGTGAGACTCTGAGAACCGTAACGGAGAAATATGGGATGTATAGATCATTCAGCAAATTCCCAAACCCTACAGAATTTCCATTGCCAACAATAGTTTCTCCTCTTTCACTCTCTCATGGGTCTGTTTCTGTTTTGCTTAAATGTTCTACAATAATCTGTTTCAGTCAGGTGCCTTGTTGGGGATGTAGATGTTCCTCCACCCTCACTCTGGCCTCACTTCATTACCTTCAGTTTTATATACTCAAGTCAATTCCTGTTTGCTTAAGAGTGGATGACTCATAAGAACCTGCTGTATAAAAAAATAAATAAAATAGGGCTTCCCTGGTGGTGCAGTGGCTGAGAGTCCGCCTGCCGATGCAGGGGACACGGGTTCGTGCCCCGGTCC
>NC_041221.1:39845109-39857650 GCF_002837175.3 Physeter macrocephalus | reverse complement strand
CGTCCGGAGCCTGTGCTCCGCAACGGGAGAGGCCACAACAGTGAGAGGCCCGCGTACTGCATAAATAAACGAATAAATAAATAAATTAATTAATTAAAATTCAAAAAATAAAACAAAAGCAAAAAAAAAGAGTGGATGAAGTTGGGCAAACCTGGAATAAATTTTTTTTTAAACATATAGCTTTAAATTTATTTATTTATTTATGGCTGTGTTGGGTCTTCATTTCTGTGCGAGGGCTTCCTCCAGCTGCGGCGAGCGGGGGCCACTCTTCACCGCGGTGCACGGGCCTCTCACTGTCGCGGCCTCTCTTGTTGCGGAGCACAGGCTCCAGACGCTCAGGCTCAGTAGCTGTGGCTCACGGCCCCAGTCATTTCGCGGCATGTGGGATCCTCCCAGGCCAGGGCTCGAACCCGTGTCCCCTGCGTTGGCAGGCAGACTCTCAACCACTGCGCCACCAGGGAAGCCCTGGAATAAATTTTTACAGCAAAATAATTTCAAGATTTTGTTAGAAGATATTACCAGAAATGTAGATAATGTATGTGGGAATGGATTCTGATGATTTTAGGTCTTTACGAGCTTAACATAAGAACTAATATACATATACATATCAGAGAGTCTAAATTCAATGCACTAGTTAAGTGGTGGAAAACTTTCTCTGTAAAACGCCAGATAGTAATTATTTTAAGCTTTTACAGACTACATTATTAAGATTTATCTGGTCTTTGTGTAGAAATTAGACTTGTAGAAGTGTACTAGCAGCAGTGGAGGACCAATCAGGATAAGACTCGGGAGCACAATGCAGAGTCGATGATGGCTTAGGTTAGATTGGTAACGGTGGTGGTAGTGGGCTAGGGTGGTAGTGGTGGTCATAGTAATGGTAGTATTGAATAGGGTTGTTGTGAATGCCTTCATGGTAGTAGTGATAGTGGTGGTGGTGATGATGGTGGTGGTCTAGGGTGGTAGCAGTGGGAATAATGATGGTTGTCTCTATTTCCTCCTCTATAAGATGAAGTTATGTGACTCCTAGAGTGGCTATAAGAATTAAATTAACTGAAACATTAGAAGAATGCGAAATGTGCTGAACAAAGTAAGCACACGATAAATGCTGACTGAATATATTATCTTGTCTCCATAACCACTAACCTGACTAACTGTTCCACTTTCTAACTCTGTGTGGCATACTCACTCATACCCAGTGAGGTTCTCTTCTCTAGTAACATTGAACATGCTGTATATTGTTTTTTTAACATCATACTTTAAATGAGTAATTCACCTTGCCAGTACATTCTACTTCCTCATCTTCAACTATTTGATCTATATATGTCTTTCAAAGTACAATAAAAAATGATCACTTTTAAAGCTTTCTACATCCTTCAAAAAGAAAAAGAATATTTTCTATAAATAAGTGCCTGCCCAATAGACTTCTTCAGTCACTTAGCATTTGATCATTTTCTAAATTATGAAAATAAATGACCAAAATATATTGAAAAATACATCAATAAATGCATGCACAATATAATATAGGGCACTTATAATGTCCACATTCACCAGTGATAAATTAATAAGTCAAAAAATTTTACTATGCCATAGTCAATAATATTACAAAAACAAAATTCTTACAGGTATTTTTTTTTTCTTTAGGGATTTTCAAAATGCTTACAATATTTAAGGCACAGTTATTTTTACTTCTTATAGTTTTTTAGACCAAAGCTATAAAAGGGAAAATAGAATAAGAGCACCAATTACTTGTGTAAAATTTAAAATATTTCCATAATTTTAGTCATGGGGAAACAATTACAGGAACAATCATTACATGTGTAATGTGTCTTTGTTAGGATAAATACAACTTTACTATTTGTGTGTTATTAATATCAAGGACAAATGCACTAATATAAATTTTCTCCTTATTGAAAGAACATCATTAGATTCATTCATTTTGACAGGTAGAACATTCCGGAATAAATAGACAAAGTAGACATATAAGTCAAGTTCATCTCAAGTAAATTTAAAGTCAAAAAAATTAATCAATAATGAGGTAATGGAATTTTAGATGAGCTGCAGGATGATTTGGATTTTGTCATGTTAATATCATCATGTATAACTGGGAACATCTGCCATCTGCTTTATTCTGTACGGTAATGCAAAATTTCATATATCTATATAATAATATAGTAAGTCTTATTACTCAAAAGACCTTAACCACAGTTCGGTGAATACTCTGAGACAGTGAGTTATTGGTGAGCCTTAGTTATTCTCTGTGATACGATTTATAAACCACCTAGCATTGTTAGACACAGTATTCCTAGGACTGTAACGTGGAAAGAATATAGTAATATAACATCAACTTTTGGGTACATTTCCTGACTTGAGGTAGATAATTTTAAAGTATTATTCCCCCTTTTTAAAACAAATATGATTTCAAGTATATTGTAACCCTTCAGTAATGAAATAGTTTCTCATAGAAAATGCCAATATATGTGGAAGAATTATAACATTATTTTAAGGGCAAGACTTGTGTTTATACAAACCTGAATTCAAACCCTGCTTTAGCAAATTACCAAACTCTTGACCTTGTGTAAATTTATGATTTCAGATTCACTTTGCTCAATCAAAAGAGGTGTTGTAACATGAGGTGTTATTAAGAAGACATATGTAACCTGCTTTGTATAGAAAACGTAGTATATCAATCAATAAATTGAAACCACTGTCGTTATTTAAATACTAAAAAATAAAGTTTTACTTCATAACTGAGTCAATTTTATGTGCTTTATCTAGGAACAAATAAAAATATTTTTGCATAAAAAGCATATTTATTTTCTTGTGATAAATATCATCTACTCTTCGGGAATATCTAATCAGTGCTAATTTCAAATGGAAATACAAAAAGGTGGGAAAACTGTAATGTTTAGTTACATATATTTAATAAATATTTACTTGTTATATTACTATTTAGGAAGATCACATATATATTAATGCTTTCAAATTATTTATTGTTAGGATTAATCCAATTACTCAGATCTTTCCAATACTTAACCTTTTGCTTATGCTTACCTGTACAGTACATTGATAATTGTTATTTTCTTGAAGAAATTCACTTTAAGGCTTCCTTTTTTTTTTTTTTAAGATTTTAACTTACTTGAAGTAAAAAAACATACTTCATTTTTTGTATCTCTACAACATCTACTCAAAACAGAGCTTTCACTAATGGTCAATGAAGAATACCAACATATTTTCTTTTTATCAGTTTACTGTCATGGAAAAATTAAATTGGGAAGATTGTTTCAGATGTTTTGTAGTTAAAAATCTCTAAGTAATTTTCTCAAATTATCTTTACTTTGTCTAATTCTGAGCCCCAAATACCTGTGAAGGTGTCAAGTTCATTATCGTTAGTCAAACAATTTGGAAAAGAAGCCAGGTCTCAGTCATACTAACAGTTTAGCATGAAAAAAAGTGTAGAAAATTTTTAGAACCCTCAATCTGGAAAAATGCAGGCACAGTTCACCTGTGTTCATGCATCACCTGTGCTGGTGAGAAGGCTCTCACTTGAGCGCCACAAAATTCAGTCATTCAAGCAATTGAGAGGTTTAATCCAGGACAGAAAAAATACACTAAAACATCAGCTCTTTAGGGCTGGAAATGTTTTGGTTTTTTTTAACATCTTTATTGAGGTATAATTGCTTTACATCGTTGTGTTAGTTGCTACTGTATAACAAAGTGAATCAGCTATACGTATACATATATCCCCATATCTCCTCCCTCTAGTGTCTCCCTCCCGCCCTCCCTATCCTACCCCTCTAGGTGGTCACAAAGCACCGAGCTGATCTCCCTGTGCTATGCAGCTGCTTCCTACTAGCTCTCTATTTTATGAAAGTGAGTTATTTGTAGTGAGGTGGATGGACCTCGAGTCTGTCATACAGAGTGAAGTAAGTCAGAAAGAGAAAAACAAATACTGTATGCTAACACATATATATGGAATCTTTAAAAAAAAACAAAAACTGGTTCTGAAGAACCTACGGGCAGGACAGAATAAAGACGCAGACATAGAGAATGGACTTAAGGACACAGGGAGGGGGAAGGGTAAACTGGGATGAAGTGAGAGAGTGGAAATGCTTTTAAGCAGACTCAGCTTAGCAAAGGAACCAAGAAACCGAGAATTCCAGAATCAACTATTTTTTACATTTGCTTGAACAAGTGTTCTAATCACTTTGCACTTTTGTTTTCTTAGATATAAAAGTGAAATTATTGTCAGTTCTTGTTCTCAAATGCAAATATAAAATTATATATGTTTAATATTACTTATTATTTTATTAATATTTCAAAAATTATATAGATACAGTTTATGATTTAGTCATAAACACATTAAAGACTAATAGAAGAACTAGTAACCACACATTCTTAATTCAACACTCAGCATTTAAAGATATGAATATTTGCATGTTATAGTTAGAACCTTAATCCTAGTAGGGAATTCCTTTATGAAATTTAATATTCATTGAGAAATTGTTCTATTACTATGAAAATAATGATAATGATGGTGAAATAATGATGATGATGTTAAGGAGAAAGAGGAGGAGGATAAAAGAAACTTCAGGGTTTTTGTTGTACAGAGTTATCAAAAATAGTAAACAAAAATAATTACCCTCTAGTACAAAAATAAACATGTGTTTTTTATGGTTATCAATGGGGCTTATTTTGAGAATTCCTTACAATTTTTAGATGGGTAATTACATGCTATCTTATAGCAAGCTGTTATAAAAGAGAGGTTTTACAATGTTTACTAAGGTTGAACATTCATATAGCTTATGAACACTAATTTAACTTCTGTGCATATGTTTTAGAGAAAATTTGTACAAATACCCCAGAAGATGCAGACTGGATTATTTATATTAATGCTTACAATAGCAGAGATTAGGCACAATCTAGATTTCAGAATTGTACTATATTCATACAATAAATTATTATACAAAATTGAGCAAGGAACTATACAAAACATACCAGTGAAACTCATGAACACATGTTTGCACAAACACAGCATGTTGTTGAAATTTACTTTCAGGATGAGGCCCTATAAAACATACAGAACATGTGATAGTGTACTACACATTATTTAAGGACACATTTATATATACAGTAAAATTATGATGCATGGAAATAAACACTAAATGAAGCATGATCACTAACATATACTGTACTATACCTGAGAGTATAGTACAAAGCAAATAGTGGTTTAGAATTTGCATAATGGAATACTTTTAAGCTAGATAATAAGCAATCGTTATTCCTAACTTTTTGCATGGCATGTTATTGTTTTTTAAAATATTCTAAAAATAATCACAAATATCATGTCCGTAATTCTGGATTCTATAAAGCACCCATTAAAACTAAGCTAAAGCTATTTGACTTCACAGATGTCAGACATGACTTCTTCAGATATTTTCCACTTCTGCTACTTCAGCATTGTCATTGTTTCACCAATGAATAATAGCCCATGGGAAAAGATTCTCATCAATAAAGAAGCCCAAAGAACAGCCATTTCTCTAACACAGAAACCCCAAATGCCACTATTTAGCTCTTCCAGATTGACCATATTTCAGGACAGACAGCAACAGTACTTATCATTTGTGGCTAAAAGCTTGGTTGAAGTGGTTCTTCTGTGCAGGAAGGAAGAAATGATTTAAGAATTGATCGATGCATCACATAAAACACCATCAGTGACCGACTATATAACTGCCAATTGTCAGTGATTAACAAATTTATTGAGAAAAGTTTCTCTGGATAAGAGAAAGAAAACAATAACTTCTGAACCTACAAACATAGAGTCACTGACACTTACAGGGAAACAAAGATGTTGTCAATGATCTTTTAGAGGGGCACTGGACCATAGAAAATCTTCTTCTTCAAAATTGGTACTGTTTGTTATCAGTGACCAGTACATATATACCTGAAACCTATTGTATTACTTAGAGTTGAGTGAATCAATGTTTTGTAATATTTTATTCATAGAATCTAAAAAACAGAATATAGATTTTTAAGAAAGATGACAACATGTTCATGAGAAAAATTGCTAAAAAGCATATTCATTATGCCAAGGGAACTCAGAGAATTTAGGAAGACTTTATAGTGGTAGTTATACTTAAAGATATTTAAAGGTAAAAGATGGAGAAATGAGCTAGACAGAAGACATGAGACATGTGGGAAAAACAACATGGAGAAATGTTATGTTAGTTGATGTGGCATAGAAGGTGCAGAAGTGGTAAGTGCTTCTTTTGGAAGATTAGTTTAGTTCTTATCAGAAGGACTTTGATGCTGTGCAAAGTAATCCCACCTATCCTGTAGACAATGTAAACAATTAATAAAACACAACCCTGATTAATTAGAGTTGGGAGACTAGAAGGGAGAGCTCTCATGACCTATGATGATAGCCAAACCCAACAGGAAGAAGAAAGACTTTCTATTCTTTCCTGACTAGAGCTCAGCCAATGAGAGACTGTCATACATCAGCCAATGAAAAGCCATGGTCTCTTTGTCTACTATAGCTCTCCCAACTTCCTTTTCCCCTCTATAAAAGAGTTCTTCTCTCCATTTTTGCAGGGAATTTGCATGCAGCTCACCGTGGATGCAGACCCTGAATTGCAATTGTTTGCTGATCTTGAATCAACCTATTCATGGCTCAAGCTAAGTAAACACACTTTGGAGTGGAAAACATGTAAGTAAAATTACATTTTTACACCTCTGCTACAGCTAAGACATTTTTATAGCAGACCTTTTTTCACAATTTTTATTGTATTTGGCTTTTATTAGACTATATTATTCCAACTTTTCCTTTTAGCTGTCTATATATACTCAAGTTCAATCAATTATCAGGTTTTGTCGATATTGATTTTGGGAATCAATGTCATTCTCTTCATACTCACTTGCTTCAACCATCTTGCTTAAGTCAGCTTATGTTAATTATTGCAATAACCTCCTAATTGAATTTATCAGAAACTAGTGACTCCCAACTTTTAATCCATGATTTCTCTACCTCTGAACTATTGACACTTTGGATGGATGATTTCTTGCGGTTGTGGGTGTGTGTCCTGTTCATTGTAGGATATTCAGTAGTAACCCTGGTCTCTACACATGAGATGTCAGTAACGCCTCCACTCTTGCCAGTTCTGACAATCAGCAGTGTCCCTAGACATTGCCACATGCTTCCTGGGGAGCAGAATTGCCCCCATTGAAAAATATTGTTCTAATCTAATATCCACACTTCAACTGGGAAAATCTTTAAGAAATTAGAGTTGGTTATGTCTTTTCCTAAAGTTTTCCTTAATTTTTCATTTAAATTTCCAAATCTGTGACCCTGAAATTAGAAGCTTTTCATGACTTTGTCCTTGAGTATCTCTTTAGTCATATTTCTCTTAATGGTATATCCTACATTCCACTAGTGTCTTGCTGCAAAGCAGACAATCTGCTTATAGCTCCCTAATATCCTTTTCACTTCTTTTCTCAGTGGCTTTTTTCTTTTTTTTCTTGCTGCTCCCTCTGCTTGAAACTTGTTTACCTGCAACCCTTTTTAAGTGAATAAATTCTACTAAGCCTTTGAAATTGAGTCTGGGCATCACTTTCTCTTGGTAGACTTCTCTTGTACTTCAGGCCCAGTTAGGTACTTTCTAGTTGTCCTGAAGAATTTTGTGCTATGATATGCATACATTTTGTTAACTTGATTCATCTCTGAAACTTACTAAGCTCTCTCAGGATAGGAAAACAATGTCATTGTTTTTCTTCCTAGATGTTGGAGGTGGCCCTCAAAAAGACCTGAGTGCCAGTTGACCTGCAAACTGGATCCAGGCAATTGGAGACTCCTTACTTCATCCCCTGTCCTTAGATAGTGAATATCATTTGCCTTCCCTGCTCCCAGAAGCTTCTCTAAATATACAGCCTTGAGATAGAAATGTGATGTTGAGACTGTCTGGACATGGTACGTGACTGAATTCAGTTGAGGCTTCTCTATATATTTTTTAAGACTGGCAGGCGGGTGTGGAAATCTACTCTCTGACAGCCATCCAAAAGAAGCCTTGTAAATTCTCTTGTTTATTAAACCTGTCACCTACCAGTCTGGAGTGGTCTGCCTCTTTCTTCAGTCTCTCTCTGTCCTCTGCTTAAGGGGATTGGTTTCAGATTATACTTGGGCGGTTCCTGAGCAGGTTGCAAAGCAACACCACATTCAGCAGAATTCAATAAAGTCAGCCAGATATAATACAATATATTTTGGAACCATTCACCTTAATATCATAAAACTAAAGTCAGTAACAAACTAAAGCATAACTAACACAGCAGCATAGTTACTTATTTTACTTATTAAAATTTAGGTTAGGATTTTATTTTCTTATAAATGATCTTATGAGTCATTCATAAGATCATTGATCATTTAAAAAATTGCAGTAAAATATATAAAGGGAAAAGAGACATACAGAAAGAGAGAGAGAGAGAGAAAAAGAGAACCTGAGACAGAATAATCAGGTACCAGAGGTATAATTACTGCAATTCTGCATTCAATATGAATTAAAACCCAGAACCCTTAAGTTCCAATAAGACCTCATGATTCAAGGACCATTCCATACAGAATACTCATTCCCTCTGAATTTACCCGTCACTTATTACTGTTTATTTCACTTAATTAGCAGCAGGCTTATACTGAGTTGTATTGTTTTATATTAAAGTTATGCAATCTCCCCTACCCCACCCCCCAATTTGTAAGCCCTTCAAGAGCATGTTCTGTCAGAGACCTTTTGTTAATCCCCAAATAACCAAAATAAACGTTTGATAATGGAAGTAATATGTGTATAATTTTTTATTTTTATTTTTTTACATTAGAAAGGAAAATAAAATGGCTCAGATTTTTCCATTAAAATTAATCTGAAAAGGTAAAAATCTTTTTCAAAGTAACAGTCTAAATAATTTCTTCTGAGATAATTTCGCTTCATGGAAATAATATTTTTTCCTGGTAAGGAAAAAAATTCACGATACTCTACTTTTAGTGTTTTACTGTTTTTAATTTCTCCAGAGACTTTAGTAAACCATAAAAATTAAATATGAAAGTACTTACCGACATTATTTTAAATTGCCACTTTTGAAAAATTTATATTTTAGTAGGATAAAATAGTATAAGTATTCCTATCTTAAAAATTACTGGGAATATTTTAATAAACTCATAAAAATAAAAGTCTATTAAAAGATTATATTTAGCTAATACAATAAATAATATATTTTATTTAACAATTGCTTGTTTCATAAAGTTATTTAAATGTAATTATAACAATTAGTATTTTTAGTTTATAAACGAATCTGAGTTTTTAATCAGTCAAAATTATTACACGTATATTATCACTCAAAAGAAACCTCTGTATATGCATATTGCAAGTAAAAAAAATGTGTCATGAAAAATAGTATCCTCTTCAAGATACTGTTTTAATGTTTATAATAAAACTTATGAACACAGATTTCTCAGTATTAGCATTTTCCCTCCCTAATGATGACTATATTGACAGTTTTTGTTATGTCCTTCCAGATTTTGTGTGTATTTGTATGTATTTGACTACACATACAAATGTGTAGTGATAAGCTAAAAAAATGGCCCCTGGAGATATAGGTCCAAATCTCTGGAACATGTAAATGTTACTTTTTTGGAAGAAAGACTCTTTGCAGATGTTATTAAATCAAGGATCTTCAGCTGGAGAAATTATCCTGAGTTATCCAGACAGGCCCTAAGTGCAATCATATGTGTTCTTATGAGAGAGAGGAAAAGAGAGATTTGACACAAGGAAGGGAAAAAGCAGCTGGAAGTTGAGCAGAGATAGATTTGAAGACGCTGGTTTTCGGTTTTTGAGATTGTAGTGATGCGGCCACAAGCCAAGGAATGCCAGCCCCCAGAGGCTCGAAGTTGCAAGGAATGGATTCACCTCTAGAGTCTCTGAAAGGAATGTATACCTGCTGACACCTTGATTTGTCCCCAGTGATACTTACTTTGTACTTTGACTTCCAGAATTGTAAAGAATAAATTTCTGTTGTTTTAAGCCACCAAGCTTGTGATAATTTGTTATTACAGCCACATGACACTAATACACTATTGCTAGGATCTAAAATTTGATTTAAAAAATTAATATATAGTGTGGGCATATTTTATTCAATATGATAGAGTTCTTACTCATTATTATTGAGAAATATAAAAAAGTGCTTTGATGGTCACATTTCTATACATTTTTAATATGGGGTGTAATATATTCATTTTTATTTTCTTAAACATAAAAATGACTTGACATATAAGCCTTCTTTATTATTTGATGGAGTCTGTCTAATTGCTAACTAAAACTATGGTAGGAATCTACGTTTCCAACAGAAATACCTATTTCTTCATATCGTGGACAAAAGTGGGCATAATAAGTTTTAAGAATAAATAAATCTACATCTTTTTATTATAATGTGGATTTTGAAATTAATATAGGATTCCTTATATGAACTTATTAGCAATTTGTATAAGTTTATCAAAGTATCATCAATAGAGTAGAAAATGGAATATCCTTCCTGATAGTGAAATAACTGTATTATAAGTCATATTTACTGAGATATCATTAAAATATAAATATTTATCAATTTTTAATTTACAAATTGATGTGCTTTGGCTGATATATACATACAATCCTGTAACTACCATGACAATCATAATATACATAATTTCTATTACTCCACAGAGCTCCCTTTTATCCTTTCTAGTCAACAACCCTCTCCATTCCTCAATACAATTAGGGGATACTTTTTTTAAGTATTAAAATTTTGAAACACAGACTCACATAAGCTTTATTATATATGTGTGTATAATATAACACATATATAATAAACTTTATAAACACACCTATATAAATAAAATCAGGTATTTAACTTAAAAAAATATTAAAACCTGGCTATTGTACTTTAAGATAATTTAAATTGAAAAGACATAAACTACCCCATGGTGCTTATAAAGCAACTGAAAATTTTTTTTAGATTTTTGTCCTGTAGCTGGAGTAAATTAAAGAGAAATAATACACCATTTTTTTTTCAGAATTCACAAATGTATATAAGGCATAAGCAACAATTTTATCTGAGACTTGAACTTTGTGTTTTACATTAGGACATTATGGATTTTAAAGGCTTTATTGTATAATGTCTATGGCACATATACAAGTGTGATTATAGATAGGAACAAGCTTTAAGGACAATTGCAATAAAATATTGATAGCAATAGAGCAAAGTTTCCCAGTAATGCCCAAAGCTAAAGACTAATAGGATCAAGAAGTAATTGACACAGTTTTTCCATCCCAAGTGTCTTAATTCCCAACACTTGCTTGAGGAAATTTTTGTTTCCTTAATATCTCTTCTACTTTTGTTGGAAAAGATGTTAAATTAATTTTCATTTTTATATATTCTCAAAATTAAGTAATTGCATTTTCTGCCATTATGTTCTTACAAACTGAACACTTTAATAAAACACATTGCCAGGCTGAAATACACATATTCTAAATTTTAACCAGAAATGCAGTGATCTACATATTTATTTCTTGAATATTATGTAAACTTATTTGCATGGTGTGTATATATAGGTATGCATATATTTGTGTTGTAGATATGTAAATTTAAATGTATATTGTATATATATGTATAATACATATATACAACTATATACAACACAAATACACATGTATACCTGTGTGTATGCAGGATATGTATATATTACATATACTATATATATATAAAACTTACAAATGTATTTCTGTCAAAGAAATTTTAAATAACTGCCTCAATATTTAAATACTTTAACTACAGACAAATCAAAAAGAATTGTGTTTATTTTACTTTTTTTTTTAAATTTATTTTTTCTTAACATTTTTATTGGAGTATAATTGTTTTACAATGGTGTGTTAGTTTCTGCTTTATAGCAAAGTGAATCAGTTACACATATACATATATCCCCATATCTCCTCCCTCTTGCATCTACCTCCCACACTCCCTACCCCACCTCTCTCTCTAGGTGGTCAAAAAGCACCGAGTGAATCTCCCTGTGCTATGCGACAGCTTCCCAATAGCTATCTATTTTACATTTGGTAGTGTATATATGGACATATATACACTACCACTCTCTCACTTTGTCCCAGCATACCCTTCCCCATCCCCGTGTCCTCAAGTCCATTCTTGAGTAGGTCTGCGTCTTTATTCCCGTCTTGCCCCTAGGTTCTTCATGACCATTTTTTTTCTCCAGATTCCATATATATGTGTTAGAATAAGGTATTTATTTTTCTTTTTTTGACTTATGTCACTCTGTATGACAGACTCTAGGTCCATCCACCTCACTACAAATAACTCAATTTCGTTTCTTTTTATGGCTGAGTAATATTCCGTTGTATATATGTGCCACATCTTCTTTATTCATTCATCTATCAATGAACATTTAGGTTGCTTCCATATCCTGACTATTGTAAATAGAGCTGCAATGAACATTTTGGTACATGACTCCTTTTGAATT
>NC_041221.1:39833950-39840115 GCF_002837175.3 Physeter macrocephalus | reverse complement strand
TGCCTGCCAATGCAGGGGACATGGGTTCGAGCCCTGGTCTGGGAAGATCCCACATGCCGCAGAGCAACTAGACCCGTGAGCCACAACTACTGAGCCTGCGCGTCTGGAGCCTGTGCTCCGCAACAAGAGAGGCCGCAATAGTGAGAGGCCCGCGTACCGCGATGAAGAGTGGCCCCCGCTTGCCGCAACTAGAGAAAGCCCTCGCACAGAAACAAAGACCCAACACAGCCAAAATTAAATAAATAAATTTTTTTAAAAAAAGCAGTTCTATGCTCAGCCCCAGTCATGCATCATCTGTAGTAGGTTGAAAGTGTCCCCCCAGAATTCATGTCTAACCAGAATCTCAGAATGTGACCTTGTTTGGAACAGATGTAATTAAGGGAACTATTGAGATAAGATCATACTGACTAGGATGAGCCTTAAATCCAATGAGCGTATCCTTGTAGGAGACAGAAAAGTACACACAGAGACACAGAGAGAAGGCCATGTAAAGATGGAGGCAGAGACTGGAGTGATGCTGCCACAGACCAAGGAACACCAGGGGCCACCAGGAGCTAGAAGGGGCAAGGAGAGGGTCTCTCCTAGAGCTTTTTAATAGAGTGTGACCCTGTCGACATCTTGATTTCAGACTTCTGGCCTCCTGAAATATGAGAGAACATCCTATTGTTTTAAGCCACCAAGCTTGTGATAATTTGTTATTACAGCCACATGACACTAATACACTATTGCTAGGATCTAAAATTTGATTTAAAAAATTAATATATAGTGTGGGCATATTTTATTCAATATGATAGAGTTCTTACTCATTATTATTGAGAAATATAAAAAAGTGCTTTGATGGTCACATTTCTATACATTTTTAATATGGGGTGTAATATATTCATTTTTATTTTCTTAAACATAAAAATGACTTGACATATAAGCCTTCTTTATTATTTGATGGAGTCTGTCTAATTGCTAACTAAAACTATGGTAGGAATCTACGTTTCCAACAGAAATACCTATTTCTTCATATCGTGGACAAAAGTGGGCATAATAAGTTTTAAGAATAAATAAATCTACATCTTTTTATTATAATGTGGATTTTGAAATTAATATAGGATTCCTTATATGAACTTATTAGCAATTTGTATAAGTTTATCAAAGTATCATCAATAGAGTAGAAAATGGAATATCCTTCCTGATAGTGAAATAACTGTATTATAAGTCATATTTACTGAGATATCATTAAAATATAAATATTTATCAATTTTTAATTTACAAATTGATGTGCTTTGGCTGATATATACATACAATCCTGTAACTACCATGACAATCATAATATACATAATTTCTATTACTCCACAGAGCTCCCTTTTATCCTTTCTAGTCAACAACCCTCTCCATTCCTCAATACAATTAGGGGATACTTTTTTTAAGTATTAAAATTTTGAAACACAGACTCACATAAGCTTTATTATATATGTGTGTATAATATAACACATATATAATAAACTTTATAAACACACCTATATAAATAAAATCAGGTATTTAACTTAAAAAAATATTAAAACCTGGCTATTGTACTTTAAGATAATTTAAATTGAAAAGACATAAACTACCCCATGGTGCTTATAAAGCAACTGAAAATTTTTTTTAGATTTTTGTCCTGTAGCTGGAGTAAATTAAAGAGAAATAATACACCATTTTTTTTTCAGAATTCACAAATGTATATAAGGCATAAGCAACAATTTTATCTGAGACTTGAACTTTGTGTTTTACATTAGGACATTATGGATTTTAAAGGCTTTATTGTATAATGTCTATGGCACATATACAAGTGTGATTATAGATAGGAACAAGCTTTAAGGACAATTGCAATAAAATATTGATAGCAATAGAGCAAAGTTTCCCAGTAATGCCCAAAGCTAAAGACTAATAGGATCAAGAAGTAATTGACACAGTTTTTCCATCCCAAGTGTCTTAATTCCCAACACTTGCTTGAGGAAATTTTTGTTTCCTTAATATCTCTTCTACTTTTGTTGGAAAAGATGTTAAATTAATTTTCATTTTTATATATTCTCAAAATTAAGTAATTGCATTTTCTGCCATTATGTTCTTACAAACTGAACACTTTAATAAAACACATTGCCAGGCTGAAATACACATATTCTAAATTTTAACCAGAAATGCAGTGATCTACATATTTATTTCTTGAATATTATGTAAACTTATTTGCATGGTGTGTATATATAGGTATGCATATATTTGTGTTGTAGATATGTAAATTTAAATGTATATTGTATATATATGTATAATACATATATACAACTATATACAACACAAATACACATGTATACCTGTGTGTATGCAGGATATGTATATATTACATATACTATATATATATAAAACTTACAAATGTATTTCTGTCAAAGAAATTTTAAATAACTGCCTCAATATTTAAATACTTTAACTACAGACAAATCAAAAAGAATTGTGTTTATTTTACTTTTTTTTTTAAATTTATTTTTTCTTAACATTTTTATTGGAGTATAATTGTTTTACAATGGTGTGTTAGTTTCTGCTTTATAACAAAGTGAATCAGTTACACATATACATATATCCCCATATCTCCTCCCTCTTGCATCTACCTCCCACACTCCCTACCCCACCTCTCTCTCTAGGTGGTCAAAAAGCACCGAGTGAATCTCCCTGTGCTATGCGACAGCTTCCCAATAGCTATCTATTTTACATTTGGTAGTGTATATATGTGCCACATCTTCTTTATTCATTCATCTATCAATGAACATTTAGGTTGCTTCCATATCCTGACTATTGTAAATAGAGCTGCAATGAACATTTTGGTACATGACTCCTTTTGAATTATGGTTTTCTCAGGGTATATGCCCAGTAGTGGGATGGCTGGGTCATATGGTAGTTCTATTTTTAGTTTTTTAAGGAACCTTCAACAGTGTATGAGGGTTCCCTTTTCTCCACACCCTGTCCAGCATTTATTGTTTGTAGATTTTGGGATGATGGCCATTCTGACTGGTGTGAGATGATATCACATTGTAGTTTTCAATTGCATGTCTATAAAAATTAATGATGTTGAACATGCTTTCATGTATTTCTTAGCAATCTGTATATCTTTTTTGGAGAAATGTCTATTTAGGTCTTCTACCCATTTTTGGACTGGGTTGTTTGATTTTTTGATATTGAGCTGCATGAGCTGCTTGTAAATTTTGGAGATTAATCCTTTGTCAGTTGCTTCATTTGCAAATATTTTCTCCCATTCTGAGGGTTCTATTTTTGTCTTGTTTATGGTTTCCTTTGTTATGCAAAAGCTTTTAAGTTTCATTAGATCCCATTTGTTTATTTTTGTTTTTATTTCCATTTCTCTAAGAGCTGGGTCAAAAAGGATCTTGCTGTGATTTATGTCATAGAGTGTTCTGTCTATGTTTTCCTCCAAGAGTTTTAGAGTGTCTGGCCTTACACTGAGGTCTTCAATCCATTTTGAATTTAGTTTTGTGTATGGTGTAAGGGAGTGTTCTAATTTCATTCTTTTACATGTAGCTGTCCAGTTTTCCCAGCACCACTTATTGAAGAGGCTCTCTTTTCTCCATTGTATATTCTTGCCTCCTTTATCAAAGATAAGGTGACCATATGTGTGTGGGTTTATCTCTGGGCTTTCTATCCTGTTCCATTGATCTATATTTCTGTTTTTGTGCCAGTACCATACTGTCTTGATGACTGTAGCTTTATAGTATAGTCGGAGGTCCGGGAGCCTGATTCGCCCAGCTCCATTTTTCTTCCTCAAGATTGCTTTGGCTACTTGTGGTCTTTTGTGTTTCCATACGAATTGGGAAATTTTTTGTTCTAGTTCTCTGAAAAATGCCAGTGGTAGTTTGATAGGGATTGCATTGAATCTGTAGATTGCTTTGGGTAGTAGAGACAGTTTCACAATGTTGATTCTTCCAATCCAAGAACATGGTATATTTCTCCACCTATTTGTATCATCTTTAATTTCTTTCATCAGTGTCTTATAGTTTTCTGCATACAAGTCTTTTGTCTCCTTAGGTAGGTTATATGTTGAGCTAAGTTCCCTCTATTCCAACTTTCTGGAGGGTTTTTATTATAAATGGGTGTTGAATTTTGTCGACAGCTTTCTCTGCATCTAATGAGATGATCCTATGGTTTTTCTCCTTCAATTTGTTAGTATGGTGTATCACATTGATTGATTTGCATATATTGAAGAAACCTTGCATTCCTGGGATAAACCCCACTTGATCATGGCGTATGATTCTTTTAATGTGCTGTTGGATTCTGTTTGCTAGTATTGTGTTGAGGATTTTTGCATCTATGTTCATCAGTGATATTGACCTGTAGTTCTCTTTTTTTGTGACATCATTGTCTGCTTTTGGTATCAGGGTGAAGGTGTCCTTGGAGAATGAGTTTGGGAGTGTTCCTCCTTCTGCTTTATTTTGGAAGAGTTTGAGGATAGGTGTTCGCTCTTCTCTAAATGTTTGATAGAATTCGCCTGTGAAGCCATCTCATCCTGGGCTTTTGTTTGTTGGAGGGCTTTTGTTTGTTGGAAGATTTTCTTTTATTTTTTATTTATTTATTTATTTTTTTGCGGTACGCGGGCCTCTCACTCTTGTGGCCTCTCCCGTCACAGAGCACAGGCTATGGATGCGCAGGCTCAGCAGCCATGGCTCACAGACCCAGCCACTCCACGCCATGTGGGATCTTCCAGGACTGGGCCACGAACCTGTGTCCCCTGCATCGGCAGGCAGACTCTCAACCACTGCACCACCAGGGAAGACCTGTTGGAAGATTTTTAATCACAGTTTCAATTTCAGTGCTTGTGATTGGTCTGTTCGTATTTTCTGTTTCTTCCTGGTTCAGGCTCGGAAGTTGTGCATTTCTAAGAATTTGTCCATTTCCTCCAGGCTGTCCATTTTATTGGCATATAGTTGCTGGTAGTAATCTCTCATGATCCTTTGTATTTCTGCAGTGTCAGCTGTTACTTCTCCTTTTTCATTTCTAATTCTATTGATTGGCGTCTTCTCCCTTTTTTTCTTGATGAGTCTGGCTAATGGTTTACCAGTTTTGTTTATCTTTTCAAAGAACCAGCTTTTAGTTTTATTGATCTTTGCTATTTTATTGATCTTTGCTTCATTTCTTTTTAATTTATTTCTGATCTGATCTTTATGATTTCTTTTCTTCGGCTAACATTAGGGTTTTTTTGTTCTTCCTCTAATTACATTAGGTGTAAGGTTAAGTTCTTTATTTGAGGTGTTTGTTGTTTCTTAAGGTAGGATTCTATTGCTATAAACTTCCCTCTTAGAACTGCTTTTGCTGCATCCCATAGGTTTTGGGTCGTCGTGTTTTCATTGTCATTTGTTTCTGGGTATTTTTTTATTTCCTCTTTGATTTCTTCAGTGATCACTTCGTTATTAAGTAGTGTATTGTTTAGCCTCCATGTGTTTTTATTTTTTACAGAATTTTTCCTGTAATTGATATCTGGTCTCATAGTGTTGTGGTCTGAAAATGTACTTGATTTCAATTTTCTTAATCTTACAAAAGCTTGATTTGTGACCCAAGATATGATCTATCCTGGAGAATGTTCCAATTGATCTTTGCTTCATTTCTTTTTAATTTATTTCTGATCTGATCTTTATGATTTCTTTTCTTCGGCTAACATTAGGGTTTTTTTGTTCTTCCTCTAATTACATTAGGTGTAAGGTTAAGTTCTTTATTTGAGGTGTTTGTTGTTTCTTAAGGTAGGATTCTATTGCTATAAACTTCCCTCTTAGAACTGCTTTTGCTGCATCCCATAGGTTTTGGGTCGTCGTGTTTTCATTGTCATTTGTTTCTGGGTATTTTTTTATTTCCTCTTTGATTTCTTTGATCATTATGTAGTGTCCTTCTTTGTCTCTTGTAATAGTCTTTGTATTAACGTCTATTTTGTCTGATATGAGAATTTCTACTCCAGCTTTCTTTTGATTTCCATTTGCGTGAAATGTCTTTTTCCATCCCCTCACTTTCAGTCTGTATGTCTCCCAGGTCTGAAGTGGGTCTCTTGTAGACAGCATATGTATGGGTCTTGTTTTTGTATCCATTCAGCCAGTCTATGTCTTTTGTTTGGAGCATTTAATCCATTTACATTTAAGGTAATTATCGATA
>NC_041221.1:39833658-39833940 GCF_002837175.3 Physeter macrocephalus | reverse complement strand
CTTGTGTGTTATTTGTTGTTTTTCCCTTGCTGCTTTTAATATTTTTTCTTTGTATTTAACTTTTGATAGTTTGATTAATATGTGTGTTGTCATGTTTCTCCTTGGATTTATCTTGTATGGGACTCTCTGTGCTTCCTGAACTTGATTAACTATTTCCTTTCCCACATTAGGGAAGTTTTCAGCTATAATCTCTTCAAATATTTTCTCAGTCCCTTTCTTTTTCTCTTCTTCTTCTGGGACCCCTATAATTCAAATGTTGTTGTGTTTAATATTGTCCCAGTG
>NC_041221.1:39738300-39833116 GCF_002837175.3 Physeter macrocephalus | reverse complement strand
TTATTGTGTTGTTCATCACTGTTTGTTTGCTCTTTAGTTCTTCTAGGTCCTTGTGAAATGTTTCTTGTATTTTCTCCATTCTATTTCCAAGATTTTGGATCATCTTTACTATCATTATTCTGAATTCCTTTTCTGGTAGACTGCCTAGTTCCTCTTCATTTGTTAGGTCTGGTGTGTTTTTACCTTTCTCCTTCATCTTCTGTGTGTTTCTCTGTCTTCTCATTTTGCTTAACTTGCTGTGTTTGGGGTCTCCTTTTCGCAGGCTACAGGTTCGTAGTTCCCATTGTTTTTGGTGTCTGCCCCCAGTGGCTAGGGTTGATTCAGTGGGTTGTGTAGGCTTCCTGATTGAGGGGACTTGTGCCTGTGTTCTGGTGGATGAAGCTGGATCTTGTCTTTATGGTGGGCAGGTCCATGTCTGGTGGTGTGTTTTGGGGTGTCTGTGACCTTATTATGATTTTAGGCAGCCTGTCTGCTAATGGGTGGGGTTGTGTTCCTGTCTTGCCTGTTATTTGGCATAGGGTGTCTAGCACTGTAGCTTGCTGGTCATTGAGTGGATCTGGGTCTTGAAGTTGAGATGATCTCTGGGACATTTTCGCCGTTTGATATTACATGGATCTGGGAGGCTCTCATGGAACAATGTGCTGAACTTTGCTCTCCCACCTCAGAGGCACAGCCCTGATGCCTGGCTGGAGCACCAAGAGCCTGTCATCCACACAGCTCAGAATAAAAGGGAGCAAAAAAGAAAGTAAGAAAGAAAAAGATAAAATAAAATAAAATTTAAAAGTTATTAAAATAAGTAACAAAAATAATTAAAAAAAAATTTTTAAGTGGTTATAAAAAAGAAAGAATGAAAGAAAAGAGCAACCAAACCAAAAACCAAATCCACGAATGGTAACAAGTGTTGAAAACTATACTAAAAAATTAAAATAAAATAAAAAATAAAATAAAAAACGGACAGACAGAACCCTAGGACAAACTGTAAAAGCAAAGCTATACAGACAAAATCACACACAGAAGCCGATGCATACACACTCACAAAAAGAGAAAAAGGGAAAAAATAATATATATATGTATCGCTGCTCCCAAAGTCCACCTCCTCAATTTGGGATGATTTATTGTCTATTCAGGTAATCCACAGATGCAGCGTACATCAAATTGACTGTTGAGATTTAATCAGCTCCTCCTGAGGCTGCTGGGAAAGATTTCCCTTTCTCTTCTTTGTTCCCATAGTTCCAGGGATTCAGCTTTGGATTTGGCCCTGCCTCTGTGTGTAGGTCTCCTGAGGGCGTCTCTTCTTCGCTCTGACAGGACGGGATTAAAGGAGCAGCTGATTCGGGGGCTCTGGCTCACTCAGGCCAGGGGGAGGGAGGGGTACGGATGCGGGGCGAGTCTGCGGCGGCAGAGGTCAGCATGACGTTGCACCAGCCTGAGGCACGCCATGTGTTCTCCTTGGGAAGTTGTCCCTGGATCACGGGACCCTGGCAGTGGCGGGCTGCACAGTCTCCCGGGAAGGGAGGTGTGGATAGTGACCTGTGCTTGCACATAGGCTTCTTAGTGGCAGCAGCAGCAGCCTTAGAGTCTCATGCCCATCTCTGTGGTCCACGTTGATAGCCGCGGTTCACTCCCTTCTCTGGAGCTCCTTTAAGCAGAGCTCTTAATCCCCTCTCCTTTCACACCAGGAAACATAGAGGCAAGAAAAAGTCTCTTGTCTCTTTGGCAGTTCCAGACCTTTTCCCGGACTCCCTTCCTGCTAGCTGTGGCGCACTAACCCCCTCAGGCTGTGTTCACGCCACCCTCCCCAGTCCTCTCCCTGGGATCCGACCTCCGAAACCCAAGCCTCAGCTCCCAGCCCCCACCTGCCCCGGTGGGTGAGCAGACAAGCCTCTCAGGCTGGTGAGTGCTGGTCGGCACCGATCCTGTGTGTGGGAATCTCTCCACTTTGCCCTCCACACCCCTGTGGCTGCCCTCTGCTCTGTGGCTCTGAAGCTTCCCTCCCTCTGCCACCCGCAGTCTCCACCCGAGAAGGGGCTTCCTAGTGTGTGGAAACATTTCCTCCTTCACAACTCCCTCCCACTGGTGCAGGTCCCATCCCTATTCTTTTGTCTCTGTTTTTTCTTTTTTCTTTTGCTCTACCCAGTTACATGGGGAGTTTCTTGCCTTTTGGGAGGTCTGAGGTCTTCTGCCAGCATTCACTAGGTGTTCTGTAGGAGTTGTTCCACATGTAGATGGATTTCTGATGTATTTGTGGGGAGGAAGGTGATCTCCACGTCTTACTCTTCCACATCTTGAAGCTCCTCCTGTGTTTACTTTAATTTCCACATATTTTCCCATCAATTCTATAAAATTTAATTACAAAATTTTAAATTTTTATTAGCACTAAAAAGCTTTAGACTCCATGGTAAATCACACTTTTTTGTTGTTCTTTTTGTTTTCCCCTGCATACATCATTGACAGTTTTTATATAGTACATCTCTTCATTTTCTAGGTCTGTAAATAAAGTATCTGATCATATTTTAAATATTTTTATAAGTGATTCTCAATAGATTTATTACTGTTCATCTAATTTAAATGTGTCCTTTAACAAGATGCCCTCATTATATTACTCTAGAAACAGTGATCTGCCAGAGTGTACTAAAGTGTTGAATCTATGTATAAATCATTATTATTAACATCTGGTGAAAATTATAAAGATATCCTTAATCTTCTTTTAAACATTTCAATCAGATTAGATCAATCTACCATAAAAACCTTTTTCTGACTGACATCCTAGAATTAAATCTTAGTTCTTCATTAGAACCCAGAAGGAGTCATAGTTTGGCTCTTGCCTACTTTGCATCTCATCTCATCTTATTCTTCCACTTGTTCACTGAGAGTCACCACACTGACATCCATTGTTTGCCTCAAAATCCTAGAATCAGAAAATTGCAAAAAAAAAGAAAAAAAAAATGCTCATGTTATTACCAAGGGTGGAATGGCTTTCATTTTCACCCTACTTTTTCATCCAGTTATGTAAGCCTAGAAAGATTTGGAAAAAAATTTTTTTTATCTTCCAATTCCTCATTACAATTTTAACCTTAGAGGGATGCCACTGGTATTTTATAGCAATTTGCTTCACACTTGCAAAGGGAAAAGTGCCAAACCAACCCCAGGAAAAATAATTGTTAGTGACAATTTAACTAGAATTGAGCTCTTTCAAATTACCAAAACTCAGAGAACATATATGATTTTTTAAAATGGAAAATTAAGCAAAATTTTTCTATAAAAGACATTTAAAGGAATAAAGCCTGATGATGATGATGTTATTTATATTCTGACTCTTCAAATGTTGAGTTAACAATTTATGAGGAATAAATTTTTTTTTATTTTATTAAAAAAAATGTCAAAGACTGTGAAGTCCCTGAAATTTTGGGGGTCCAAAGTTTCTAACAAGGATTGGATTTTGTTGTGAGTTGATCCAGCCCTTAGATGCCTACAGTAAAGGCTTACCCTAGACAAGAGCATTTGTACAAAAGAAAGAAAGTTTCTTGTCCTAAAGAGGGGTTAAGGCATACAATCCTGCACAACTGTTTTATTCTCTTGAGTGGGAGGATTTAATGGAAAGATTGATGTATTTGGATCCCAAAAGTGTCTATTTTAGCCCTGACTCAGCCAGTTTTTAGCTCTGCTTTGTGATTTTGGGTATCATTTCTCTGATCTTCAGATGCTTTATCTATAAAAGCTAGAAGAACAATGCATGCCTTAAATTTCTCAGTTGCTTAACAGGAAAACCATGCATTCAGTTTTTACCTTTTAATTATAAATGAATTGTGTAACTCAACTTTCTTCTGAGTTTCATCTTGACTCAGCAGCCAGGATGTAGTCTAATATGTAGTGATGAAATCAAAAGCACAAAATTTCATTATTTCACTACAAAATAATGAATGTTATGATACTTCTTATTTTCCTCTCCCAGGCTTGCCAATCTGAGTAAAGAATTAATTCATCAAGCCAAAGAGTTATCACTTCATTATTAATTTCTGTGTTTCATACTTCTGTACAATCCATTCTCAAGTGGTGTTGGATATATCCCTAACACAACATATAAATCCATTGAATTTTCTCTCTCTTCAGTGTCATCATTCCTACCCAACCCACCACCATCTCTTATCTAGTGTATCAGATGAGAAGATAAGACTAATATTATCTTAACCAATTTATACTATATGTTTTCTTATCACTTTATAGCTCATCATCCATTAATAGCCAAAATCATATTTTTTAAACATGAAGAGTGCCATGAACCTTCTCCATATAGACACAAACCTAACTGGCAAAGATTTAAATGCCAAGCAAAGAAAAAACATTTAAGGGGAATTACTACAAAAAAATTTAAAAGGAAATAGTGTCAATATGTGAAGAGCAAAGAAAAGGTCAATGCATGTGCAGTTCTCACTCTAACCAGAGAAGAAAAAATAAGAGGGAGATTAAAGAAAGAAAGAGAACAAGTACAGCTTCAGAAAGGAGTTATGAACATGGTAGATATTAATCCAGCTATGAATAATCACTTCAAAAATGAATGATTGTCAAGAGTTTAGCTAAGTTACTCCATGGTATTGGGGTCTTGGTATCCATTTTGTTGGGCTAAACAACCTTAAAGGGCCTTCCACTGACACTATCTTCCTCATACAAGCACATGCCCTAGATGACAGCCCACAGAGTCACAAGCAAATGTAATTTGTTACATGACTTCCTTAATCACCCATGAATAAATATTCTCCCCACCACCCAGTGCCTTCCCCTGTGCCCTTCTTAGATAAAACTGCCATGTAACTTACCAAAACTCTGCTCATTTGGTTTGAATTATCCAATCTGGCATATGACAAAAGAGAATGCATTTGTACTGTCCTTAATTCTTTTAAACAAATAACTTTATTTTTTCAATTGTGGGTAAACTGTAGAGTAGAAATAAACTTAGAAAATCTTGCAGCTTTGTTTTTCTAAAAACTACAATTAGCTGCTTCAGCAAAATTAATTTTGAGAAATATCAGTGGATAAGAACCCCTCTTGTTAAGTGGCAGACCCATCTGAATTCTTACTTATAGATTTTCATTGCTACAACCAGGGACAAAAAGAAAATAAAATAATGAAGCCTACATATGTGCATTTTGATGTTCCCTAAGAGATGGAGAATTTAATTATGCTGATCTAATTATACCCAAATCTAGTTTGTCTGATTTGATTACAACAGAATCTAGGTTTTGTGTAAGGTTACTGCTGAATCGGGACTCCTCTAATTTCTGCCAAATCTAGTTTACTTGCTCTTTTCATGACCAAAATTATCTAGCTTATAGCTACAACAAAATTAACACTTTGTTACACAGGAATTTGCATAATTCCTCTACTCCAAAAGCAAGAAAATATAATTTAAAAACTTAAAGGGATGATTGGAATGAGCAGAAATTGTACTGGATTTATAGAGGGCAAAATAAGAATTTGCATGTTTTACAGATATGGAAAAAGTATTAACTACTCCAAATGTAACTAACTTCCTAATAATACTATATACATTGATATTATTCATCAAATCACAGATCCTCTCCATTTGCAGAAAAGTTATGTTGTTATTAGAAACAAGTGATGGCATATTGGGAATGATAAACACAATGATTTACAAATTAGGCTTAATTTCTCAGGATCCTTAGAATCTGTGATTAGCTTGGGAATATAGAAGTACATTTAGATAGTCTCAACTCAGTTTCTTGAGTTGCTGTCTACTTTCTCTTGGGAGACAGTAAAACCAGGACAAAACTTCTCCAGATTGTAAATTTTCTCAAGGAAACAATTGCTGCAGTTTATTTAAGAAGAATCTGCAAAATCCCTAACATATGTGTCACTTTAGCTTTCAGGAAAGGGCAAGAAGGACGGGCTGTGCAAGTTCAGCCCATGGCACCAAGTAAACATTAATTATGCCTCAAATATATATGAAGCTTTTTGATAAAGCTAACTAGAATTGCAGAAGTATTGATTTATAAATAATATAAAAGAAAGGCTTAGAAAAATAGTTTTTTTTCTAAATAGACAAGATTTTTTTTAATCCTTTGACTTAAAACCCGGTAGTTTATATTTGTTTCTGTAATATTTTAGTAAACTGTTTTCAAAACAAACAGACAAACAAACATGGATATAGAATGTGGTATTATGACCACCTAAGGGTTAAAATACCTTAACTGGTATTAATTTTCTAAGAAACAATAGCATAATTAACACAAAAATAAAATAAAATAAAAGCAAAAGGGAAGGAAAGGAGGAAGAAAAGAGAAAGAAAGACCGAAAGACAGAAAGAAAGAAAGAAAGAAAGAAAGAAAGAAAGAAAGAAAGAAAGAAAGAAAGAGAAAGAAAGAAAGGAGGGTGGAAGGGAGGGTGGAAGAGAGGGGAGAAAGAAAGAAGGCAAGAATCTCTTTGATATAGAACGAAAGTCATATAGTGTTTCCTTAATAACGTAAGTTATTAAGAAAAATTCTCAAACTTCATAAGTGAACTCCACTAAACAGGTCAATAGTGTTCAAGAATTGAAGTATGTTCATGTATATAATTAGTCGTTTTATTTGACAAGAAATACTGTACATAACATTCTAGGAAGCAGGTTTAAATATCAATATCAACAAAATAACTGCATGGATTTTCCTCTCAAATATTTGGGGACTTATCTATCATCCTCAAGAAAGTGTGGCCAGAGTGAGAGAGAGCAATTAACTGTGAACAAAAAATTCAGTCTACCATAGAGCCAACCTTGTGGTGATATAAGTTGAAAAAAATCACTCAACATCTCTCTGGAGGGCTTCCCTGGTGGTGCAGTGGTGAAGAATCTGCCTGCCAATGCAGGGGACACGAGTTCGAGCCCTGGTCTGGGAAGATTCCACATGCTGCAGAGCAACTAAACACCTACGCCACAACTACTGAACCTGCGCTCTAGAGCCTGCAAGCCACAACTACTGAGTCCACATGTCACAACTACTACACGCCTATAGCCCATGCTCCGCAACAAGAGAAGCCACCGCAAATGAGAAGCCTGTGCACCACAACAAAGAGTAGCCCCTGCTCACTGCAACTAGAGAAAGCCCATGCGTGGCAACGAAGACCCAACACAGCCAAAAATAAATAAAATAAATAAATTTAAAAAATATATCTCTGGAAATTTCAGTATAAAACTCTTTGAGATATGGAATTAGTTTAGCTTTAAAAAAAAAAAAAAAGCCTTAACCTCATGACCCCAAAAGAGCATCACACTCAGGTTTCATGTCAAGTTTGGAGACAGACAAACCAAAATATTTTAGGAATATTTGGTTTCAAGTCATCCAGAATGAAAACTCATTAAGGTGCATTCAAAATGAATGTAGTATGTTTCAAACTTTAGAATAAAAAAAAGTTATTTTTATGCTATGAGTTTAAATGTGTTTACAGTTGAGCTTCATTGTTCAGGTGATATTTTTAGATCTGAAATAAGTAGAAAGCTAAAGGTGGTTCTGGAGCCTTTTCTCTTACATAAAATTTATGAGCTAATGCTATTTATAGTAAATGATAAGAATCGTTTATTTATTTATTTATTTTAAAGCACTCTGCTAAGTGCTATGTCTTCACTATGTAATTTAATTCTCACAGTAGTTCTGTGAGGCAGAACTATCTCCAGAGCAGGTGTGTAAAACAGGGGAAATTGTATCTCAGAGATGCAACCAAAATGAATTAGTTGATTCCAGATTTCAATCTTTTAAGTATTGCCTTATTTTATAATGTGATTATATGTCAAGTTGTTTGAAAATGTGAAGCACTTTTCTTAAAATGGTGAATTCAGTCAATTAAAAGCCAATGGATAAATTAAAATTTATAAAAGGAAACATGTAGGAACCAGAAAATATTTGGAAGCTCCCAAGCTGAAGTGATTTTTATTGCATATGGTTTATTGTATTGAAATGGCAAAACAGAAATCACCAAAACAAAATTATCCAATGCAAATACAAACAGAACCCACTTAAAGATAAAATCAGTTGATATGAAGGTGTTTCTCACAGTGAAGCAGTATGAAATGTTTGAGGCTATTTGACTTATGAGTGCTTCTGGAAGAGCAGATGCTCTGAAGACAATACTCAACAGATATGTTTTTAGCGTATGAGAATTAAGAAGGCCAGTTAAGTTTGACCTTGGTGACATTCTTCTTTCTTGGGTAATAGAACCTTGCTTTGAAAGAATATGGATAGAATTGGAATGCACAGGGAAAGTGTTTGGTTCATGCTCTAAGAAACCATTTTTATGTGAACTTACCAACTAAATTGTGATACAAATTTTCAACTTCTTAATATAATCCATACATTTTTATGGAAATATTTGTGGAGCAGACAGACTTTTCACTGTAAATATTGGTTCTCTTGCTTTGTTTGCCAATATAGATTTTCAATAATATATGTAAATGTGACATTCAAAACTTTTTTTTTCCCCAGACTGAGAACCATATTTCCCTAAAAAAACTGCACTGAATGCTATTCAAATGCCTGTACCAGGCATTATATAGAATTTTATATTATTTGTTTTTTGCAAAACACTTTTAAATATTCAAGATATCAGTTGCAACAATAAATAGGATAAATTGTTAATTTTCCATAATGAAACTTCTATTTATCATTAGTCATAGCTATATATATATATAATTAATGATATTTTAAGATCAGGGATTTTATAAAAATGGGAAATTCAGAAGATATAGGAGGAATCTCATATTGAGCATACTTTTGAGAATATGTCCATTTTATTTTCATTTGCAGAACCTTTGCCTTTACATAAAAACAATTTTCTTGGAACACTTAACAAAAGTGGTGTTTTTGAAATTCATGAATCAAGTGACAATGCTTCCTCTCTTAGGTAATACTTTTCGTTGCTATTTCTCTTGCTTGGTTATATTCTGCCAGTAGGGATTCAAGTTATAATTATTTGATAAATCCTTAGGGTGAGAGTATTTATGTCACCACTCACACACACAAAAAGGATTTGTTAACAAAATAGGTGTCTGGAGTACTCTCACTGAAGCGACTCTTTGCTTTACATGTTTCTAGTTTACTTTTAGATACAAGATCAGATTATCTTAGACACGTTTGGTAATTTTTCAAGGGCAAGAGGAGTTTTTATTTTTACAGCTTTTAGATGAGCATTTGAAATTCTTTCCTTCTGAGAAAGCCCAGGAATTAAAGAACATGATTGGTGCAAAAGAGTGAGAAGAAAATCATGATGATTATGATGAATTATATTACAACTTGTACCATTATCATGTTTCTATTTTGATTATTCTTCCCATAAAGGGCCAATACTATAAACAATTGAATGTATTATGAAATTATTAGCAAAATTATAGAGTTAGGTATGCAAGCCTCACCCCTCTCTAATCCTCTTTTGTTCACTTTTGCAAAACCAATTTCTAAAAATAAAAACAAGTGAAAGCAAGATTTAAAAAAAAAAAGTAAGAAAGAAAGAATCTAACTTATCTCACTTCTTGAAAACATACCAATCAGTTTCTAAAACTGAAAAATTCCACGATCTTTGCAGGCCCAGCATATTCCAGAATGAGGAAGTCCCAAATTAGTATTGTAACTATGGGCCTTAAAATGAATCCTGCCATTTTGTTACACATAAAAGTGTAGGTAAGTTATTGGAATAGTATCTAAATCATTCAGACCTGAAACGATAAAGATAACTTCTATATGACTGGGAAAGTATTAGGAAATGACTTGTAATAGCATAGATGTTTCCTCAATCTTAAAATCACACATTTAAAAAAATATCCAATATCTTTAAGACCCAAAAAGATTAGTGATTTTAGCTGTAAGCATACGTATTAAATTTCAGATCTACTTGTGAGGTTTTTTTCCCCTTAATTATATTTCTATTGGTTCATTAAACTCAGTTTGGTAAATGTGAGCAGAACAATAGGGTTATAGTTTATATTTAGGGGAGATTCTATTTTTGAAATATTAACCATTTCTACCTCACATTCAATTTCCTGTTACTCCTGATTTTTCTCTCTATTTGACAGCTGGAATCTCCTTCATTTATTCCTTGGGAAATGAGTAATGCAATTGATCGTATAGAAAAGATAATTTTCATAGTTTGGAGTCGGAAAGTTTAAGCCCTGAGGGAATAGGAAAGGTTCTGATGAAGATTTTAGAGTTGGAAGAAAACATGAAGATGATAGGTTATACTATCAAACTCTCAGATTACATCATAGGCCATTTGTGTTGCAGATTAAGAGTGAGAAGGAAGAGAGCAAGTTTCTGAGAAGAAACTCCAGGAGAGATAGGTAGATAGATGATAGATAGATGATGGATGGATAGACAGATAGACAGACAGGTGTGGGGACTTGAAAATACAAGGAAATCACTTTTCCTCTCCTAAGAAGAGTGTGAAGTATCATCAAGGTCCCAGATTAGGCAGAACACATTGCATCTATGGACGAACGATCCCAACCATGTTGCTGAAGAATTGGCATATTGCCAGTGCACCTTAAATATTGGGACACAAATGCCAAAGGGTACTGCCACAGAGTACCACATGTCTCACCAAATATAGGAAGGTGAAACCTGAGAACCACAGAGAGGTCTAGTTGATTTTGAGCAGATGAGAGAGAAAGCAAGAATTTAAGAATATACAACAGTTACATGCATATACCTAGGGTCAAATAACAAAATAATCAAATTGTCTCAGTAGGCGCTATCATGGGTGGGTAGAGATGTCAAAGATCATGTAACTGGTACTTGAGCTCTTGGCATAATGCATGTTCAGCAAGAAGTTAGACTCAACCTCAGGAGAAGGATGGGGGAGACCTAAATTTACTAATGTTAACTTTACCACTCAGGAGAAAGAGGGCTTGGCATTGTTTTACATAAGATTTTATAAACAAGGTTTTGTTTTGTTTTTTTTTCACTGCACATAGATTCTAAGTGAAGGGAAGTAACAATAAGCAAATAGAAACTTTCCTTCTGTCCATGTAAGGTGTAGGAAATGGAAAAATGAAATTTGGGTGAATGCAATATACTTAAATCAAATGTGATAATCCTAGTGCTAAATTAATTGCTTTTCTGGTTGCTTTGCTGGCAAGACTTAGTTTATAATTAATTTAACTGAGAAGGAAATTTGAAACTGTGGAAAAGGAAGAAGTTAAATTTGACTTAGATATTTTTGTCTTGGCTGATAGATTGGATGGTGAAGCTGTCCAAATCCAAGTAACTAGGCAGGAGCAGATTTGGGGATTCTGAAGTCCCTAGGGACACTCTAAACAATATATACAATAAAAAGTCAGAAATAGAGGTAATCGGTCTATCTACCTAGTTAGCTAGCTAGCTGAGAGAATATGGCACTTATAGGTATTTAATAAATATTATTGAATAAATATATTACCTAAGAAAAAAATTAGATAATGAGAAAATCAAATCAGTTTTAGAGATTCGTTCATATACAATCATCATACTTATTCACATGTAACATCTTCATTTTGAGTATTTTAATATTTGATTTATGTAACATTTAAAATCTTATGGCTTTCATGATCATATTACTTTTTACTTAATCTGATTATGATCTGTCAGTGATACAGAGCTGGACAATGTTTAGAGGAGTAATTTATTTTATGTAGACAGCTGTAAAACAGTTCATTCATGAGCAAATTTGGGGAAGCCATATTCAGTTAAAAAGTCCCATATGCTGAGTTCTTTGACAAAACATGTGACAAGTCAGTCAATAGCATCAAAAATTTAGATGCCTGGATAGCACACAGGACGGGAAAAAGATATAATAGAAGTGGAAAAAAAGTGATAGTGTCCAAAGAACTGGCATAATTGGAACCAGAATGCAAACATATGTTTTAAATGTTCATGGGACCGAAATTACAAGGCTATAACACACACCATGTAAAATGGTGCTACTATGAAGATAGCTTCTGTAAAGTAAGAGTATGTGTCTGTGGAAATTCAGTAATGGACAGCCTTTTCCTCTTAGAAGGTAGCTTTGGTACAAACCAATTGGTAGTTGATGAGAAGATCTCTGTTTCAAGAGAAAGTGCTGCATGTTTGAAGAGACTAAAAAAATGGCTCAGTGTTATAACAATAATGTATAAATGTAGTACTGAAGCTTTCTTACAGTAATGGTATTTGAAAACAACACTAGCAAAAATTAACCTATTCATTGAAAGTAGTGTCTATTGAAGAGGGATACAGACTGTATTGTGTATATTATATTATATTATATTATGTATTTATATAAGTGAATTATATTTTGTTTACATATATGTAAAGAGAGAGAGAGAAATTGATTTTTTTTTAGGAACTACTGATTGTTGATGATTGGCAAGTACAAATTCCACAGGGCAAGCCAGCAGATAAGAAATTTCAGGTAGGAATAGATGTTGCAATTTTAGGTTCAAAAACCACAGAGCAGGCCAGGCAGGCTGAAAACTCAGAAACTCAGGCAGGGATTGTATGTTGCAGTTTGAGAAGAATTCTATCTTCTTCAGGAAAGCTCAATCTTTGCTCTTAAGGTCTTCAGCTTATTGCATGAGGCCCACTCACATTAAGGAGAGTAATCTGCCTTATTCAATGTCTATTGATTTAAATGTTAATCACATATAAAAAATGTCTTCACAGCAATATCCATACTGGTGTTTGACCAAACAACTGGGCACCACAGCTTAGCCAAGTTACACATAAAATTAACCATTACATAAATTAATGGGCTAGTAAAGGGTAAGAATAGTTCTACTCAGCAAGACTCAAAAACTCATTGAAAATAGAGTTCCAGTCTAGGTTAGGGGCTCAGTTTTCACGGGCTAATGGAAGGGATGCTCATTACTTGAGATCCTATATAGATGAAGTGCACAGTGTTTTCTCCTTCCCAACAGTATAACAATATTTTGTGTTACATGGGAGTTGCACATTTCTATGTGTGGCATTCTTTAAATCTATTTTCTTGTCCACTCATGACAATGTCTCATCTTTCTAACTTCTTAGACTGTGGCATATTGCTCTAATGTTACAATAAAGGGCCAAGACTTTAATACACTGATATTAGGTATTAGTTTTTAAAGTATAAATAATTTCCACTATTCATTCAATGAAACAAATATATTTGGAATACATAGTGTCATGTTCTATGCTCAAAGCTAACATGCAAATGTGATGATACAGAATTGAAAGGTGAACTACAATGTCAAAGAGCTATATGTAAAGACTGAGATGAGACAATGTTGAAAGCAATTATGTAATATAAATACAAAATGTTAAAATTGCACAAAATAATAATTATCATGCTTTCATCTCTACACATAGACAAGGTGCAATATGTGAACTACTAAGATCTACAGAGAACTCATAGACTGGGATCTAATTAAAGCCATGTCAGTGCACATTTCAGGCAACCAAAATTCCATAAAACTCGTCTCAGTAAGCCTAGCTATGGGTTGATCAGTTACACTTTTGTGTAGATTCTCACTATAAAATGCATCTAAGAAATCATATTAAACATTGGGATGTGAATGTGCAGCTTAAGAAAAAAGTGGCCATGGTATTTCTAACGTCCATTTTTGATTAAGTCACTGGCACTTGAATGGTTAGAAATATTTCATAGTGACATTCTATAGCTATCAGAGAGCCTTTCATCAATCCATATGTGATGGAATGAGGTTGAGTTTGAGCAATTTAGGGGAGTTCATGACATTTGTATCTCAACACGAATTTTCCAAATCACTGAGTGCCTAGCTTTTCACTTTTCATAATTGTCATATCAATTTGGCTTCCAAAGTGGAGACCTTACAGAGAAACCACATCACTCTCTACATAAAGACTAGTTTCTTAGACTCTTTTCTCAGTAAAACCCTCTTTGTTTTTTATTCTATTATTTTATCTATTTTATGCAATAACCTTGGCTCAGCCCTGACAGAGAAGGGTATAAGTGAAAATGATTTAATAAGTATACACTTTTTCATCATTTAGTATTTTCCAAATATAACCTATATTACATTATTAGGACAAATTTATTAATAATTGAATACCTTAAAATTGTCCTTCAAGGATTTTTTTAAAAAATCTTTTTCTTTGAATTAGAAATCATTTGACATTGGCATTACAGTTCAATGAAATCCTTAAATAGTTTTCAACATAAAGTAGTGCAGAGTTGCTAATTTGGGCATTATAATAGAGTTTCTATACACAATGAATTAAAAATTTAAAAAACGAAACAAAGTGGGCATCCCTGATGCATCCCTGCATCCCTGGTGCAGTGGTTGAGAGTCCGCCTGCCGATGCAGGGGACGCGGGTTCGTGCCCCGGTCCAGGAAGATCCCACATGCCGCGGAACGGCTGGGCCCGTGAGCCATGGCCGCTGAGCCTGCGCGTCTGAAGCCTGTGCTCCGCAACGGGAAAGGCCGCAACAGTGAGAGGCCCGCATACCGCAAACAACAACAAAAAAAAAAAAAAAAAAAGAAGAATGTGACGTATGCTTTAGTGTGTACTAGAAATAAACAAATGTCACAATAGTATCCCATTTACTTCTCTAGAAATCTCTGCAGTACTAAGGCCGATTCATAGAGACAACAATTCACTTTCACCTAGGGAAATGGATGTTAAAGCAGCTCATAGAAGAAATGACAATATTCATTGCTGTTACTCAGAGTGGAATTCCCCATGTGGCACTGCCAGGTGATATGGGCAAGTAGACTCTCTAGCCACTGTCTAAAAAATAAGTAAATAAAATACATATACAATAACACCCATGTGAAGCTGCATAAATATCATTCCGACCTAATTCAGGTCCTAGAAATCAATGTCTGAAAACTGACCTTTAAGCCCAGAGGTCCAATGGATAAAATTGCTTATTCATAATTTACTTCTTCTGTGAATTGTTACCATGCTTGCAACTGTACACCTCCTTTAAATTCCCAATTTGGATTAGAATAGTCATCTCTATGGGCAAAATAAAAATAAATTAATATTGAAATGAATAAAACTACAGTAGAAGCAGGGTGGTATATATCTGGTGACAGAATATGAATAATATCATTACTGTTTGGTAATAGAAGAATCTCTTATTGTATCAATAAATAAATATATTGTACAATTTTTAGAAGAACTCCTTCAAGTATCCGGCCAGTGCTAGATAGTTCTATTCACTCCTCTCTTATTATTCTCCTCACATCTCCTTAAGGCCTCTTCCTATTTGAGAGTAATCCTCAGAGAGTAGATAAGATTCTTCCTCCCCACGTGCTCTGAAAGCCAAGTCTCAGGTACTAGGAATAGGTTCAGGCTTTTACTTAGCTGGGTAGAACTGAGAAACTTGTGTAAATGGTACAAAGATTAAGTGGCTTTTCAAAAAATCAATCATGACCGTGAACTTCTGCAGTAGCGGCTATATTCTGGAGCTGTTGAAACTTTTGTCTGGTCCCAATATTAATTCTAAAAGGTTATTCTTTTGTTTGTTTTATGTTATATGTCTTCAAGGACCTACCATGTGACAGGCATTGTCTAGGTGTGAAGGTACAACAATGAATAAAATAAAATTCCTGCTGTCAGCTTAAATAAAGAAAGATATCTTTTGCAGACATAGAGAATGGACCTGAGGACACGGGGAGGGGAAGAGTAAGCTGGGAGAAAGTGAGAGAGTGGCATGGACATATAGACACTACCAAATGTAAAACAGATAGCTAGTGGGAAGCAGCCATATAACACAGGAAGATTAGCTTGGTGCTTTGTGACCACCTAGAGAGAGAGGTGGGATAGGAAGGGTGGGAGAGAGATGCAAGAGGGAGGAGATATGGGGATATATGTATATGTATAGCTGATTCACTTTGTTATAAAGCAGAAACTAACATACTATTGTAAAGCAATTATACTCCAATAAAGATGTTAAAAAAAAGATATCTGATGAAAAAGATATCTTCTTTGATATGATAATATTTAAGTAAAAACAAGAAGAAGAAGAAGACGAAGTTGAAGAAGAAGAGGAAGGAGAAGAAAAAGAAGGAGAAGGGGGAGGGAGAGGGGAAGATGGGGGGAGGGACAGAGGGAGAGGGAGAAGGAGGAGGAGAGGAAAACAAAAGATGTAGCTACAAGACTATGTGGAGGGGAAACTATTTTTAGGCAGAAAAAGCAACAAGAAAAAAATCCCTACCCCTATTCCTTTATGAAACCCAGGGTTACTTTCTATGTCTTGCTCCCTTGAAATACTGAAAGGATTTACTTCAGCCCCTAGTTCTCTTTACCTTTTTGTTTCTTTGATGAGGTCAAATTATGATCTGAATAGCTCTTATAAGAATAGCATAGGAAGGCTTAAGGAAAAATGTGGAGTATTTTACCTACTTTCATATAGTTTCTGGTCTTTACCTGTACTTTGTTTCTCAAATCAAATGGGAAAGATCTGTGCATAAAAACAAAAACAGTAACAAAATCACAACTAACAAGAGTAATGAAACAATGAAATAAGTCAGAAAGGAAAGTAAAAATTGGCTTCTACTGGGAATTTCAGGGAAAACCACAAGGAGAATGTTACATTTAAAGAGAGCATAGAACATAAATTAAGTTTGAATAAAATATAATTCAAATAAAACTTAATAAAAAAGGGTGGAATTGTTAGTGTCCCACAAAATAGGAAGAACAAAGGAGTAAAGGAATAGATGAACAAATTCAGCAAGATTGTGTGAGGTTTGGTGTGGCTGGAATAGGCTTTGTTAAGGTTTGAGTAGAGATTAAAGATAAATAGTCATATTTTGTCAATGGCAAAAAACTTGTAGTCAGGGAAATTCAATGTTTGTACATAAGCTTATATGATAAGGAGAGGTGGGGAATTAGGAGTACTTAGAATTAGCATATAAATTACAGTATTTGTCCAGCAAAATATTGCAGAAGATAAGAACAGGGTGTTGACAGTACTCACTTATGAACAATATGGAAAAATTCATTAGGAATTTTTATTTGTTAGGCCTTTACAATAAATTCAATGCTGGCAATGATGAAGAAGAAGTTCAAGGTGACTTTTTAGATTTCTAATATGGTAAAATGGTGATTCAAATTACTAAAAGGATTAACAGGCAAATCACAGAGTGTGTTCAAAAGAATTTCAGAATAAGGTTTGGAGAAGATAATTTAGAAATTACCATGAAAAACAAGGTAGAATTGTCTACCAAAGAGTTAGAAACATGCATCTGGAATCTAGAAAAATGATCAAAAAAGAAGATAAATATCAGGGAGTTATTAGCACATATGTGCAACAAATTTTGTACAATGTGAAAAGAAAGGAAATAGTTGACACAGATAAGCATAAGACCAAGGACTGAGTTTGAGGTCATAATTGCCGTTATTTTTCCTAATGAGAAAAAAATGGGACAATAAATAAAGCAAAGAAGTTGAGAAAAGCAGAAGTACCATTAAAGAGAAGTATAATAGGAATCAATGAAAAGTTTTTTCTGCATGGAGGATGCTTTTTAATGTTAGTAATCATTAAATCAGTCACAAAGCAGCCGTTTTTTTGTCACTTAACCATTTTTACATGCATAATTCACTGCCACTAATTACATTCACAATATTGTGCAACCATCACAAATATTTTTGGAACTCTCCAGTTCCAAAATATTTTCTCACCACAAACAGAAACTCTGTACCCATTAGACAACAATTTCCCATTCCTCCCTACTCCAGCCATTGATAATCTCTAATCCATATTCTGTGAATCATATCTGTGAATTCATATCCCTATGAATCTTACTGTTTTAGATATTTCTTACAAGTGATGTCATACATATTTGTCCTTTTGTGACTGGCTTATTTCACTTAGCGTTTGTTTCCAAGGTTCATCCATGTTATAGCATATATCAGAACTTTATTCCTTTTCATGGAATTAAATTTATGGAATTCCTGAGTAGTATTCCATTGTATGTGTATGTCACATTTACCTATCCATTCATCTATTGATAGAATCATGTTTTTGCCACCTTTGGCTATGGTAAATAATGCTACTATGAGTATTTTCATGCATATATCTATTTGTGTTCCCCAACTTCAGTTCTTTGGGGTATATACCTAGGAGTGGAATTGATGGGCCATGCAGTAATTCTATGTTTAACTTTTTGGAGAATCACCAGACTTTTCTACAACAGCTGTACTATTTCACATTTCTACCCACAATGATCAAGTGTTCTAATTTCTCTACATCCTTGACAACGTTTCTTTTCTTTTCTTTCTTTCCCTTTTTTTTTTTGATAATAACTAACCTAGTAGTTGTGAATTGGTATCTCATTGTGGATTTGATTTGCATTTCCCTAATGACTAATTGTATTGAGCCATTTTTTCATGTGCTAATTAGCCATTTTTCAATCTTCTTTGGAGAACTGTCTATACAAGTTCTTTGTCAATTTTTTAATTGTGTTGTTTTTCTTCTTATTGAGGTGTAGGAGTTCTTTATATATTCTTCATATTAATCTCTAATCATACATGTGATTTGCAAATATTTTCTCCCATTCTCTGGGTTATTTTTCATTCTCCTTATAGTGTCTTTTGATGCACACTTTAAAAATTATAATGGAATACAATTTTTTTGTTGTTGTTGCCGGCATTTTTGGTTTTCTATTTAAAAGTAATTGTCAAATTTACAATTATGCATATTTGTATTTACACTTTTTGTAAAAGCTTTATAGTATTAACTCTTACATTTATGTGTTTGAATCATTTTGAGTGACTATTTATATGTGGTATAAAATAAGGGCTCAACTCCTTTCTTTTGCATGTGGTTATCCAGTTGTTGAAAAGACTGTTTTTTCCCCATTTAATGATAAAATTGTGTATTAAATTATCCAACTATTATTGTAGACCTATCTATATCTCATTTCAACCTTGTCAATTTTTGCTCCATATATTTTGGGACTCTGTTATTAGGTGTGCATATATTTGTATTTGCTATAGCTTCCTGATGGATTGAAACTTTTATCAATATATAGAGATCTTTGTATTTTGTAATTATTTTTTACTTAAAATCAATTTTTTCTAATAATAATTAAGAGATGCCACTTCTTTTTGTTTACTATATACTTATTATATATATATTCAAATGGAATATATTTTTCCATTTTTTTACTATTAACTTCTTTGTGTCTTTCTATGTAAAGTGATTCTCCTGTAAACAGCATAGAATGTTTTTTAATCCATTCTGCCAATTCCTATCTTTTAATCGAAGAGTTTAATCCATTCACTTTTAATTACTTATAAGGAAAGGCTTAAATCTGCCATTTTGCCATTTGTTTTCTGTATCTCTCATGTATGCTTTCTTCCATTCAATTCCTCTATTACTGCCTTAAAAAAATTTTTGTAGTGTATCATTTTGATTCACTTCTTCTTTTGTTTCCTATATATATATATTTTTATTTTCTTCATGGTTATCTTGGAAATTACAATTAACAATCTAAACATTTAATAAACTAATTTGAAGACTACTACCTTACTTTCAATAGTGTCCAAACAATGATCCTAGTCATCTCTGTCCCTATCACTTTGTTCTGTTAATGTCACAGATTACCTCGTTATACACTGTATGCCCATTAATATAGATTTATAATTTTTATACATTTGTCTTTTAAATCATCTAGTAAAACAAAAAAGGAGTTGCAAAACAAAATACAATGATACTAGCTTTTATATTTACTTATGTTGTTACATTTAGCAATGTTCTTTATTTCTTCATATGGCTTCAAGTTACTGTCTAGTGTCCTTTCTCCAGCCTGAAGGATTCCCTTTAATATTTCTTGTAAGGCAGGTCTACTAGTAATGGGCTTCCTTAGCTTTTATGTTCTTCCTTAGCTTTTAATTTCTTCTTCATTTTTGAAGGATAGTTTTGGTTGATAGCTTTTTTTTTTTTCCTATGTTCAGTACTTTGACTCAGTTATCCCAATGCCTTCTGGCTTCCATGATTTCAAATAAGATATCAGCCCATAATTTATGGAGGATGTCTTGTACTTGCAAGTTGCTTTTCTCTTGCTGCTTTTATTATTCTCTTTTTGTCTTTGTCAGTAGATAAATTAACTACCATGTGTCTCAATGTGGATCTCTTTGAGTGTATCCTGTTGAGTATCTGGATGTGTAGATTCATTTCTTTCATCCAATTTGCAAACTTTTCAGCCTTTTTGTTCTTCCTCACTGTTCCTTCTTAGACTCCAAAAATGAATATGTTAACCTGCTTGATGATGTTTCATAGGTTCCTTATGCTCGGTTCACTTTACTTCATTATTTTTTCTTTATGTTCCTCAGACTGTCTAATTCCAATTGTCCTAAGTCCATGTTCACTGATTCTTCCTTCCACCTTTTCAGATTTGTTGTTGGAACTCTTTAGGAAAAATTTTGTTTTAGTTTTTGTACTTTTCAATTCCAGAATTTCTATTTATTTCCTCTATATAATTATTATTTCTTTATTGATAGTCTCATTTAGTGCATGCATTGTTTTTGTGGTTTCCTTTAGTTCTTTTCCATGGTTCACTTTAGCTTTCTGAGCATACTTAATACCGTTGATTTGAAGTCTTTGTCTAGTAAGTCCAACGTCTCAGCTTCCTTAGGGACACTTTCTGTCATTTTTTTCCTTTTAATAGGCCATACTTTCCAGTTTCTTTGAATGCTTTGTGATTTTTGTTGTTGTTTTTGAAAATTGGACATTTAAATGTTATAATGCTACAACTTTGGAAATTAGATTCTTCTCTTCCCCAGGATTTTTATTGCTGAAGGCATAGCTTGCAATCAATCAGTTGACTGATATTTCTTTGCATTCCAGGAGCATTTTTTAAGTTACCTTTTATTGATTCAAATTCACTTCATTGCTGTAAGGCTTTGATTGTTTTCCAGAATTCTGACATAGTTAGTTCAGATAGTTTCTTTTTCTTTTTTATGTTTCTGTGGATAGGCTGGAGTTTGGAGTTTCCTACTCCACTATTTTGCTGGTATCACTCTGCAAAGCAGCCATGTTAAACATATTCAGTCAGTCTTTCTTCCCCAAAATGGTATTTGGATTTTTATTTGCTCACATTGCTCACAAGATATCATCACTAAAGTATTTTCAGCACAGCTTCAAAATTATGAAAGAGTGAAATTTATGTTCATATTGTAGTTGCATTCTTAGCTAATGGTTTATGATAATAAATTAACAAATTAGGGTAAGTTAAATCAGTAAGTTTAGTTCTATACTTCAAGGCTCAATTGCTGACCCCAGTGAAATATTGCCTTATTTTATAATTATATATTTCAGATTATTATGGACATGATTTGAAGCTAAAATAAATTTATTCCTACATAAAATATAAAATTATCTTCTTTGCATGGGCTTATAGAGGTGAAAGTATGTTATAGAGGCAAAATTGTCTTATCAAAAAAAGATACAAAAAATATGTTAACTCCTGGTCATGTGATATGAACTATTCATTCCCAGTATTGTTTTAGTGTGATTTGACCATGTAAAACATTAGTTCTTATTCATCTTTCTATTTAACTACTAAATGCTCATAGTCAAATATTAACTGAACCTGCAGCACTTTTAACACACACCATATTCAAGACAAAGCTGTCTAAATAACAGTAAATTTTTAAATCCACCTCCAAAAAGTTCTCTTTGAAAAGTTAAATTTACAAAAATAAAGGCAACCCTTAAACTTATTCTATATATCTAAGAAAATACTTATAAATGCCTGGAATGTGTGTGAAAATGTGAGATGACGCTATCACACCACAAGATGGCAGATTAAGGCCACTAAACCAGTATTTCTTGCAGGAGTAAGGTTCTATTTTCTCTTTTATATACATGTTGACTTTTTACAGAATTTTTAATAAAATAAGCTACATATAATTCAGATGTAAACTGATAATTAGTGCTCTAGTATAAGTCAAACATTATTTTTCTATTGAGAATATCTTTCCTGTTTTGTTATATTAAGGCATACTAAATAATTTTTCTTAAAAAGAGAGAATTATTTTCTATAATTTAAATGTCTAAGGGTTTCCCTGAAACTGCCAAATCTTCTATGTATCCAATAAATATCAAGGTGAGCACAACGCAATTTTGGCTTTATTTCTGAATAAAATTTATTTTGGCCACATTTGGAATCATGAGACATTCATAGTTACTAAGAACAGACAAACTAACTGAAACAATAACAGAAAATACTTGAAACATTTCTACTTTGAAATAAGCTTATTTCAAAATTTCGGTGTTATTATTTAAATTCCCTGAATCTCTGCCTGCATGATCCTTTCTCATCTTGAATTTTAAGTCCTCTAATATCCTAAGCTTTGCTTATATTTAAAAATATAGGATACTGATCATAACACTTGTGTATGTATATGTCTAAACACAACAAATTTTATACATTAATTAACTGTATACATTGTATGCAGTTTTTTGTATACCAATTATATCTCAACAAAGCTGAGAAAAAACCTGTTTGTTTTTTAAATGAATAAATAAAACATATGATGTGTTTTTATCCTTATATTTATATTTGAAATTGTATTAGAATTACCATTATAGAGTTAAGACAACTATATTTTGGAATTAGGAAAATCTACAGTGAGGATTTGGTGAAGTTGCAAATACAGATAACATCTGGTTAGAAAGCTCCTAGACATAAACAAATTGTAAAAATGTGTTTTTTGAGGGAATAGCTAGATGTCCAATGAGGCTGTGTCATAGAAGATGCATTTTGTTACTACAGCTGGAGAGTGAGACTGAGAACATGTTTTCAAAGACAACTCCCAAAAGGAAACGCCTGGATGATCCAATCAGTGTTGAGAAATCCTTTTTTAAAATTTTTTAAAGTAGGAGCTTGTTATAATTTGATTTAACATTTATAAAGATCAAATTTCCAGCCCTATGGAAGATGACACAGATGGGAAGGGAAGTCTAATTTGGGTCATAAACACCAACTAGGAGTCTTTTCTAATATTCATGATAAAACCTAATGAAGATTCAGACATAAGAATTGAAGCAGGAAAAGATGCCTGCTATGTTGGAGTAATTGCATAGTTAAGTGTGAGGGATTCTTAATTAATAACCAGTTAGTTCAAGTTTACTTATTTATTAATTTAACAAATTAGTGAGCTCCTACACTATGCCAGGCACATTTTTAAACATTAGATTACAATTTGAAAAGACAAAATCCAAAGCATTATAGAACTTATCTTTTACTGGGAATACATACACTGTGATAGTGTATTCCAGGCAGAGGAAATTAAAATTGCAAAAGCACTGAAACTAATATGTTTTAAATACATCAAAGAGGCCAAAGCTACAATACAGGAATGAAAAGGGGAAAGGATATTAGGAAATACCTTTTAAAATCACCTACCAATTTGTGTATCAGCACTGCATAGGCATTGGATGTCTAGAAGTAAACAAACATAACCCTTTTTTGACAAATCATAGCTTGGAGAACTTACAATACTGGGGAAGGGGTATGAACCAATTGAAATAAGAGAAATGTCTGCAGGTGTGAAGAAGAAGAAGGAGTCAAGTTTAACGTCTGCAGTGGTTTCTTGGTAAAGCCAGCTAGTTCTATAACAATGCCATTAACCTAGATAAAAAAAATCACAAGCAAAGCAGTTATTTGTGAGGCATGATGGAAGAATGGCAGTAATAAATGCTGCTTTTTAAAAGAATTTGCCATACTATGGAACTACTAGAAGCTGTCAGTGCAAACTAAAATTTTAGAGAAAATGATACATAGTCAATTTTTTTTTTTTTTTTTTTTTTTTTTGGTACGCCGGCCTCTCACCATTGGGGCCTCTCCCGTTGCGGAGCACAGGCTCCGGACGCGAAGGCTCAGCGGCCATGGCTCACGGGCCCAGCCGCTCCGCGGCATGTGGGGTCTTCCTGGACCGGGGCACGAACCCGTGTCTCCTGCATCAGCAGGCGGACTCTCAACCACTGCGCCACCAGGGAAGCCCCATAGTCAATATTTTAACGATAGAATATGATTAGAGTAAGTGAGGTGCACAGTTCTATTAAAGGTTAGAAAGGAAGATCAATATTATGTTGAGGAACCAGAGAAATCTTCCTGGAGTATACCACCTGACATAACACCTCAAGAATGGGTAGGATTTTGGCAGAAGTAAGGTGTATTAGGGAGAAAATTCTGTTACTGAAGCAGAAGGCAAAGCAAAGACACAATCAAGGAAATTTAAAAAGTGTAAGAGAAGGGCTGTTTTAGAAACAACAAATGGTTATAATTTTCTTATGCATAGGATATAAATAAGTAGAATTAACATTATCTTACAAATGTATTCATTCAACTGGGGGAGTAAATTTCTTATTCATTCAATCATCTTATATTTTCATCTAGTCTGCATGGTATCAATGATAATGCAAAGGTAAATTGACATAAGGGGTGAACAAGACAGGAATGAGAGTTCTGTTTCTAACACTGAGGGCATAGAGATTGTGTTTGTGTGTAAAATGAAGAAAATCTGGCTCAAACATCGATAGACTGAGTAATCGTGCATCGGGCTAAACAATTCTCTACACAAAGCATTCTGTATTTCTTCAGGATGAATCTTGACCCAACAGTTTTATAGTAGCTCAAAAAGAATAAGTTGCTTAATAAAAGGTACATATTGACTCAAAGGAGGCAATATCATGCAAGGACCAGGCTAGGCTGCAGTACTGGCATAGAAATGTATAGACTTCATAGATCACTAATGCATATCAATTTGCTTGGTTGAGGTTGAAGGAATAGGCTTTTTAATTAGCTGTGATTTGCTATGGTTTGTATGGTGAATATCTTCATATACTGACAAACTGGGAGAGGGGTATCAACCGTCATGGGAAAAAACATATGCCCACAGAATATGAGGAAGAATATGAGTGAATAGCTACACATGTAATAGTATCTTGCTAGGTACAAGTAGGTGTACACTAATACCATTAATCTGGATAAAAGTTTTGTGAATGAAGATTTTGGTGGTGCAGGGTAAGCAGAAGGGAGAGCAATAATCAGTAATCTTATATACATATAGAATTTACCATTCCTAGGAGAGTTCTAATGGAGCATATACGTGAGGACTCAGAGAAATAGTCATATGGTAAACATTGACATTGATGCACACAGAAGACATTCATTTCATTTCTGTCTTCTGAAGCAAAGGGCAGAAAATGCCTTTGAATTTGCATTTCCTTCTGGCTGAACACTGTTATCACAGTCAATGTTTATATAACTCCATCCTCATTTTATTACTATCTCTATGTCTCTTCCTCAAAGAAATCTTCACTCAAAAACCTATCTAAAATAATCACCAGTCATGAATTTGCCATGTGCTAATTTTCTTCATACTGCTCTTAGCTCTTCCTGGGATTACATTGTGTATGCTATTTGTCTGAGGCTATTAATATGAAATATTTTAATAATAATTTTGGAAATAGGGCAGATGGACTAGATAGCAGTTATGATCTCATCCTAGCCAGTGCTACAATTATAAAAATTGATTGCTACTAATTTTACACTATAAAGTTATTGTTAAGAAGCAAAATATTCTTTGCCAATTTTAATAATCAGAAGGACAAAAGTTCCTTAGTTCAATTATAAATCATAAAATTCTAATGTGAAATTGTGCCCCTCCTTTGTGCTTTCTATATCTGTGACTGTAAATTTATTTTGGTGACCATCAAGGCAGAAAATGACTTCATCTTTTCCTTTGTTTTCTGATTGAAAAGAATGATTCTACAGAATACCTGAAGACTGTAGCTTATGTAGGTGTTGACCAAAGTGGCACAGATATTTAGACCATGTGGCACTCTGTGTGGTTCATTTGCTGTCACACCTTTGGTTAGATAAATCCAACCTTTTGTCATTTAGCCATTACTGAGGGAAAAGGAGATTAATGTTCTAGTTTTAACTTCTCCTGGTCACAAAATATGTCTAATACCTGCTTTTCTTCCATTGTAAACTTTCATTTGCCACTGAATATTTGTTACATTTAGTAATAAGAAATATTTATAAGAAAACATATATAATTTTTCAGTTTTTTATTGTCTTCTTCAGAGTTTTTAATGAGGCCTGACACTGAGTTAACAAGGCTTTACAGTGAGAAGCTTTACAAGAGAAATTTAACTAGTATCTCAGGTTTCCAGGGATAATACACAACAGCTAAAACATTAAGGTAATTACAGCGACAGAGAAGTGAACTGAGGCAGTTTGTCAGACCAAGAAATAGTAGATCTAACTAAATTGAACTCTCTGAGTAATAATAAAAAGAAATGAATCATCTCAGGCACAGAGAGAAATTTTAAGCCAGTCCTGAGCCACTGGCAATATCTCACTATAATAGAAGTCCCTAAGTAGAATGATTGAAATGTGCTGAATGTAAAACTTTTCTAATATATAAAAATAGTTTGTTTTAAAAAATCTTTATCATAATATTGGAATATTTAAATATAAACAGATTTTAAGCTTTGCTCTATTTTTGCCAATTTAAAAAGGCATAATTAGAGCAGATTTATTTTCCACCAACAAATGAATTGATGGCCATAGGTGATTTAAGTATAATGATTATTAAGGAAAATGATCCATAATAATATAAGGGAGGATTTACTTTAATATTTTATACATACTAGGAAGAGAGATCGGATAGTTTTGTGTTTATTTACATAATTTGACACTTATACCACCTAAGTAATTGTTTTATATTCCACTTACTGTAGTTCAAATGCACCTTACTGTAAATACTTCTAAAACAAAATATATTTATTGATATTTAGATATATAAGTTTAGGCTTTTTATCTACAAAAATGTCCTGTATCAAATTTAAAATGGCATTGATTTTTCAACAAATCATGTAGAAAATTTGCTATTAATTCATTAAATGTTTTTAGTAAATCATTCCTTCCTCTTCCCAATAGATTTGAAAAGTCAAAAGTCATTAAATGCTTTCAATTATTTGAGTCTCTTTGGTTTTGTACATTTTTAACAATTAGAAGAATGGGGAAATATACTTTCAGTATTTGTATAATGTGGCATATACTATATATTATTTCATCTTTACAGACAAATAATCAGAAAAGGGTAACAGCTAAGCTTCTTATCATAACAATTCATTCCATTAGATTTGCATCTAGTAGCTTTGACTGCGAAGGCACTGAATATTTATCACTTTTATAGCAATGTTTAAGAACCTGTCAGCCAAAGTAAGAGAATCAGATGGACCCCTCACTACAGAAAGAAGTGATTACTGGAAATGCAATCTCTAATGTTTCAAAGTGTATTGATTTGAATTTATTTTCAATAATTTTTGCCCTAAAACTGGATACATGGACTCATTAAAATGCATAATTAGGAGTAGAACTTGAAGGCTTACTACCATTTATAGGCAACGTGTTCAGTTGGGAACACTGCCATTCATCCAATTTACCTCCTGGTAAAATTACGTAACTAATTCTTTGAACCTCAGAACAGAAAAGCCCTGGGGAATGAACAAAGATCACATAGTCTATACAAAGAGCCTACTTTATATAACATTACATGTAATGAATGACTGAAAATAACAATGTTATTTTTATTAAGATCTCATATAAATTGTTTGTCTTTCCTTTACCTCCCCAATTCACGTTTAGTTGCAGATTCTGCAGGAAGAACTGAATGCCCATTCATTACACACCATATCATTTATAATGAAATATGTAGGGCCACTATTTGTGTCACATGGACTTAAGTGTATTCTGTTGTGCACAAGCAGATGAGAATTCAAGATTTTAGATATTATCTTCCTGGGTTTATAAATGTGAAATCACTCTGGGCATGTGTGTAGAGCCAAAAAACAGGGTTTTATGGCATATGGACTTTCCAGATCTCAGTTGAACCTGGCAAATGTGACCTAGTTTCATTGATGAAAAAATATAATATACTATTGAGTATATAAACTAGATGTAAAATGACAAGGATAATATGATAAAATCCCTCTTACATAATAGCTCATCAGTTTTATACTACCTCGGTCCCCAAAATAATAATTAATTTACTTATATTGATTAATTAAAAGGTAATGATCTTGTAGTTTATTTTACAGGTCTTGCCTAAATGAGAAGTAAAAATCAACAGTTATACATCTTCCAGTTCAAGATGTTAAACTGAGCACACCATTGAGACTCCTCTTACTAGCAGGATCTCATTTAAATTATCTTACATATAAAAATATTTAAATCTCTAACATGCTAAAGAAAAGAAGAGAACATCAGTATTGAGAGATTTCAATACATTTACAAGAAGTCATTAAATAGATGGATAATTTATAAAACGGAAATAAAAACAGCGAGATGGAATATATGCAAAGAGAGCTTCATAGTAGGAACATATATCAGCACAATAACTGTATAGATTACAAACTTGCTATATCAAGTAGCAAATAACAAGATTAGGCAAAGAAACAACACTTTTAAAAAAAGGAAAGAAAATAAAGCAAATAGAGATATTGGATAACCTGAGCTAAATCTTTATGGAACTGCAAAGCTAATAAATTAAGCAATAGAGGTATAGAAACGTTATCTGGAAACATAGGAATAACCACCAGATGATTAAACAAAAGAAAAAAGAAATAATTGAAAGGAGTTGGTTTAGGAAGTGTTGGGCATGGGGAGGAAAAAAGGAGGGAGAGAGAACTATTCTTTCTCATTATAATTCCTACTGTACAATTTCACTTTTTAACACAATGGTTATGCTACTTTCATAAAATTAACAATAATACAAACCCTGATCACATTTACTTCTTCTCATATGAACACAGTCATTACTGGCATAACGAGTTCAGATAAATCTCATGGGAAAAATGATGAATGCTATTTAAAAAAATGAATGAAAGTTAAAGGGGTCATGAAATACCTTTTAAGATGGTGTGACTTACTACAAAATATTTCTTAATTGCTCGTGTTGGGAGATAATGAGTTATGTTTGTATAAAGAGTATCCTGAACGATCGTTTTTTCACTTCAAATGAGAACCTTAAAGTATTATGTAACTGACATACATGGGAAACAGAATGACTTGGGAAATAAGTTTATTCTACACAACTTAAAAGCAAAATCTTAGTGAATGGGTATCCACATGGTCTATACTGTATATTTTTTCAATAGATATTGGCACACTTGTAAAGTAATAACATTGTGTATAGAGACAGTTCAGTGAACAATTCGAGTTTCTGAGTGTTAATGAAAACTAAATAAATACAAAAATACTGCATAAAATTTGTATTGGCAGTAACTGGTGGACAATTACAGATCTGCTTCTCCAGCCTGGCAAAAATAAGTTTCAATACAAATTCAATCCTTGAAATAATTATTGCAGAAATAAGTATAAGCAAAGCACTAATATCTTTGCTCACATCATTTTGGAGTAAAACCCTCAGAGTTGTCATCTGTGAATATGAAAGACAACTATATTCATGAATGTGAAGCAAAGATTAATCGTGCTCTTGGTTGGAAAGGCATGCAAACTGTTTGCAGCAGAAGGTGCAGAGTGTAAGAACAGAAGGGAATGATAGCATGCCCTTAGATAGAGTAATAAAGAATGTCTATTGCTCTGATTTTATAGATGATGTCTTGCCTGCTCTATTCTGGGCTGAATATATGCCACCAGCCACAGGTGTATGAATCACAGCTGCCTGATCAACACTTCCCTTGAGCAGCAGTACAATCAGTATATCTGATTTTAATTCCAGGAAGACTTTGTTTCTAAAGATTCTAAGAAACTATACTACATTTAGGATTATGTCCCAATCATATAGCTTTAGTCACTCAGTTAAGGAAAGTAGAAATTTAAATTTAAAGTGATTTATATGACCTAAATATGAAAACCTTTGTCAAGAAGCTGCAAACTGAACTTTAATCTAAATTGTCTGAATTACAACTTTAATGGACATATAATACCAAAAGATACCATGAAATGAAGTAAGGAAAAAACTAGTCATATATCCTTTAAGCTTTTATTTTGTAGTTTGAATAAGTCATGAACAATTATAGGGCTTCTATATGTATTTCACATTGCTTTACATTTTTTATTAGAAAAGAAAAATCATTTAAGTATTTATTTAATTATTTTTTTACAATAGTCCTCTATTCAGAATCTACTTAAACTTAAGAAGCATTCATTCAGAACTTCCAGCTGCTCTGCATTCTCAAACATCTGGAAAGAGAAAATAGCCTACAGGTCCTAAAACTAAATTAAGAAAAAATGGTAGTAAAACATAACCAGATTTTGTTACATCTTTCACCTTAAAATTAGCTAATTTGACTAAAATTATCATTTCTTATAAAGGAAATCATCCATCTCATAGTTTCTTATTGATGTTTGGGTTATTTTTATGTGTTTATTTTAGTCTCAAAAATATTTTTAAAATTCAAATTTTTCTTTATAAAGAGAAAAATCAATATGAATGCCAAAATTTGTATATACGATTCATTCAATTACCATTATTTTTAGGAAGACTGGGTTGAAAAAGTTATCTTCTTTCTTTACAAAAAAATTGTGATCTTAATCAAACTAAGTTATGTAAAAGCACATAATACCAAACCAGAAAAAAATGTCAAGGTAATACTATAACTTGAATTCAAATTTTTGTAAATATAAATTGAAACATAAGAGAGTGTTTACTTCTCCTTTGCCAAATGTACACATGCACCTATGCAGAAAATTTTCTTTTGAACACTCAAGACAAATAATCTCAAAATTAATTCTTAAGGCCCCAGACTTGAAGTATAAAACCTAAGGCCATATCATATTGCCAGAGAATCAACTTACAACTGAAATGGTACTGGCAATTATATCACTTATTATTTAGGGAAATAAGACAAGATTAAAGTGACTTGTTTATGGTCAGTTACAATGGGTATTAAGTAACCTCTGTAAAGAAGTCGCATATCTTCTAATTCATCCATCTATTTACATGTCCATCCATTCATCCATCCTTCCATCTCTCCTTCTATTAATTATCTATCTGTTTCAAAATGCAATTTGAATCCATTTTCCCAATAAAGTCTGTCTTTATAGCCCATAGAAAGGTTAAATTGAATTTCTATACCTCTCTATTTTTTACTTATCACTAATTACAATATACTACATTATAAATATTTGAGCATTTTTATATATAAAGTGTTATCTTTTTCTAAGTCTCTCAAGGACCAAATTCTTAGTGCCTTGTACAGTGTCTAGGAACCAACAATCATGCAATAAGCGTTATAAAAATAATAAACATGGTATGGCATCATGTACATAAATGCCAGAACATAAATAATATATATGCTCACAAGAACAGTTTTTGAATCTGGCTATATGAGTCTTAATAGGTAAATTAGGACAAAAAACGGTCTCAATCTCAAAAAATTACATAAAGTACAGAGGCAAGGTGGGAGCACAAAAAGCAAGAAAACAAAAGCTAAAAATAGTAATTTTAGTTTTAAAATATGTTCCAAATTTTGATTAAAATATATTAATGAAATGATTATTCATGAAAACAATTATGATTACTAGGAGGAGAAAAAAAAGAACTAAGTTATCATAAAAGGATCTGAAAACATTTAGCACTACAATCCAGAGAAAATTTACTACTCACTGGCAATTTCTAGAAACTAATGAATTCAATTTCTAGAAAGCTTAACTGACTTTATATATACACTTAAATGTGAGAGTTATCAGGTAACGTAACTGCACTCTTTTTCTTATCTAGGAAAGACCTGAGTTACATTGTTATCAAATTCTATGCCCCAGAAACAACAATTTTTCTCCAATAAACTCTAAGAAATTTAAAGGAAAAGATGTAGCTCTACTGCTTATGGTTAAGTGGGCACCAGCATAATTTTATGCCTCAAACAAGAGGTGAAACACTAATTTATGTTTGTAAAAACATAATGATTATTCCTTTTTTAGACATGCATTAATATTTGACTTCTACCTATTTTTACTTACTTTCATATTCGCAGGGAAAAAAGGAGAAATGTTTCATACAGAAGTTTGACTCTAGTGTAGAAAGTAACAATAGGTATGTAGTTACATTGTATGGATGGCGTCACTTCTCTAACTTTCAAAATGCAGTTCTGAATTTAAATCATGGTCTTAAGCTTACTTGGTAGATGGTTTTAAACAAGTTGCGAACATATATTCCTCATTCTCTCTTCTGTAAATGGGAATAACAATAGCATAATCCCTGTAAAGTCATGGTATGGATTAGATTCGCTAATTCATACCATGTACTTGGAACAGTTTTGGGGAGATAGTATCCATTATTGTTGATGCTGTTGCTGCTATTGTATTTCCACATTGCTTCACTCTGAGAAAAAGTCATTAAGTCCACTCTATTCAAAGGTCCTGCAGACATGTGACTACCTCACACTACATATACTGAGCAAGATGTGCTCAAGTTCTTTACAAAACATACCAGTACTGAGATTTATACCTAGACTCTCAGTTAAACCACCTTAGGGAAATAAACAATCCTGGAGATTTGCTACTACTAAATATCAGTAAAGAAAGACAGTTTCCTCTTATATTCAGAACCTTTTCTTTAACATAGTGTATTGAATTACTAGACATAATGTCTATGATCTCAGGTTGCTCAATTATTACAGCTGTAATAATGGTAGACTCTACTTGATATTGTTCTTATAAGGATTAAGTAAAATACATAATTGAAAAATATTTGACATATGGATATTTGATAAATTTTCTTTTTCCTGTCTTTATTTGATTACATTGCTATGAAAGGTTTACTTGATTACATTTCTCTATCTTCATTACTTTGATTTTTACCAGTTATATACCATTTAGGGGCAAAACTATTATGTGCAATGAAAGTTTATCTAGTTAATGATGTCAAAGCAAGCCTACCAAAGCCATTGGTTGCCTTAATCAAGAGAATGGCATGATTTTTCATTTTTAAAAATAGCTCTGGTTACATGAAAATAACTATATGAAAAGATGTAAAATTAGATATATTACAAGGTTGAATTGGGCATCTGTTTTTAAGATCTTGTGTGGAAAAGGGTTAAATCAATCGGACTGATTTTTCAAACTCTGCAATTGCAAAGGTTTTTAGGACTGGTCTTTGACCAGTTCCTGGGAGATAACATCTAAGACGTGCCTGATAAGAGTGGGGCTTTGGGACACAACAGATAATATATGCTAATAATGTGATTTATGATGAATGCCTGTTTGTGTTCATCTGGAGCCCTGGGTCCTCCCGTATTAATTTGACCTTTAGAGGGGCTGGAGATGGAGTACCTAAGGTCAGGTACCCAGGCACTACATCCCTATGTGACTGATCCCCAATACAAATCCTAGAAACCAAGGTTTGGGAGAGCTTCTCTGGTGCACAACACTTTGTACATTATCACATATTGTTGCTGGGAGAATCAAGCATTGTCCATGAGACTCCACTGAAGAAGACAATTGGAATATTTTGCTTGGTTTCTTCTGAACTCTGCCCAATACTCTTTTATTCCTTACTGATTTTAATCTGTATATTTTCAATGCAAAAAATCATAAACATGGGCTTCCCTGGTGGCGCAGTGGTTGAGAGTCCGCCTGCCGATTCAGGGGACGCGGGTTCGTGCCCCGATCTGGGACGATCCCACATGCCACAGAGCGGCTAGGCCCGTGAGCCATGGCCACTGAGCCTGCGCTCCGCAACGGGAGAGGCCACAACAGTGAGAGGCCCGCGTATCACAAAAAAAAAAAAAAAAAAAAATCATAACCATGAGCAAATCAGTTCTTCCAGGTTCTCTGAGACCTTCTCACAAGTCGTCAAACCTGACAGTGTCCTGTGGATGCCATACAGATCACCAAATCACTTCCTTTGGAGAACTGTAATGTCCCCAGTTCCATGTCATTCTGGCTGGTCTGAGAATCATAAGGCCCACCTACCCTGATTACACGTCTGGATCTAATACAAGATAGGCCATACAGCTGCTTTCTGTTGAGCAGAGAAATAGAACACTGGAAGTGTTTGGAATTGAATCACCTTGTGCTAAAAGTCTAGAGAGATGACCTCCAAGTCCTTCTGTTATTTGGTCCTGGTCTTCTCTGAAGCCATGTTTGCTAAGCTGTTCTTTCTTTTATTTGAGCTAACCCTTATATTTCTAACATTTCTTGTTATTGTTTGCTTTTATAAATAAAGGTATTCAAAATTAGTTGCATTTTTCTACCATAGAAAACAATAGCAGTAAATCAGGTCCTGGATGATGGAATTTTAAATATGGTAACAACAATGGGGAAGTGAGGAAATATAAAATATAAAATATTAGGTCTATTTGAACATAAAGGTGAAAGCAATGGTGAGATTGGGGATTGATTTGATTTGGGTAGAGAGGACATATAAAGAGTCAAGAAAGTTGTAGAGGTTTTTCCCTCCTGTACTTTTATGCGAGATTTATCATCTCCTGAACTATATAACGTAAGAGGAAAATTACCTTAAAAAATGGTGGAGTGAGGAATATCAGATTGCCATATATACAAAGTCTGTTCTCTTTTTCTTGATGGGAAAACACTGAACCACAAGGATTACTTCTTTTCCTCCATTTTTTTTTCTTGTTTTTCCTATGTACATCCCATCATTTAACAGCTCATGGTAGGTATGGCTGAATTCCTGCAAATATCATTGCATGTATTAAGAGTTTTTATTCAAAATATAGAGTGTATTATGGTACTCAATGATGTCATTTATATTATTTCACTTATAATAATGGAAAGGTAATGATAAGAAGGATTATTAAGTCAAGTGAAATATTTAGATGAAGTTAAGTAAAACAATGAGTGTGATATAGTATTAGGGTATAAATAATGTATTGTTTCACAATTTTTACTGTAAAATGGGTACTACGGAGTATTGTAGCACTGCTACTCCTAGGAGCCTGAAACTGTGGTATAGAAAAACATTTTTGAGAAAAAGCTAAGAAAAAGTAGGTGTCTACATAAATGCTGATAGTAAAATATTGCAGTCAAAATAAATTACATCAGAGCACTTCCAATCAGGTATTTTTAAAGAGTTTTATGGAGATATAATCCACTTATCATGCAATTCACCCAGTTAAAGTGTGCAATTCAGTGTTTTTAAGTATGTTCAAAGATTTGTGGAGCCATCACTACAATTTATTTTTATAACATTCCCATCACATTCAAGAGATTTTTTACCCGTTAGGAGTCTCATTTCCCTACAACCCCGACTGTCCTATGCAACGCTTAATCTACCATTTATTTCCTCTATAATTTACCAATTATGGGCTATTAATATAAGTACAATTATATAATATTTGGTCTTTTGTGACTGGCCTCTTATTTTTGAGATCCATTCATGTTGTAGCATGTATCAGTACTTCACCCTATTTTATTGCTGAATAATATTTAATTTTATGAATATACTACATATTTTAAATCCATTTATCGGATGATGGATATTTATATTGTTTCCAAGTTTTTGTTACTATGAATAATGCTGCTATGAAAATATGCACACACTTTTTTGTAGACATGGTTTCATTTCATTGATATATACCTAGGAGTGAAATTTCTAGGTTACATGGTAACTCTATGCCTAACCTTTTAAACACCAGCCAAGCTATATCTGAAAGTAGCTGAACCATTTGACATTCATACAAGTAATATATGAGGGGGTCCAATTTCTCCACATCATTATCATTGCTTACTGTTATCTGTCTCTCTCTTTTTTTTTTTATAATTATCAATATTGCTATATATATATTTAACATTTTTATTGGAGTATAATTGCTTTACAATGGTGTGTTAGTTTCTGCTATACAACAAAGTGAATCAGTTATACATATACATATATTCCCATATCTCTTCCCTCTTGTGTCTCCCTCCCTCCCAACTTCCCTATACCACCCTTCTAGCTGGTCACAAAGCACCGAGCTGATCTCCCTGTGCTATGCGACTGCTTCCCACTAGATATCTATTTTACATTTGGTAGTGTATATATGTCCATATATACACTACAACTCTCTCACTTTGTCCCAGTTTCCCCTTCCCCTTCCCGTGTCCTCAAGTCCATTCTCTAGTATGTCTGCGTCTTTTTTCCCCATCTTGCCCCTAGGTTCTTCATGACGATTTTTTTTTTTTTAGATTCCATATATATGTGTTAGCATACGGTATTTGTTTTTCTCTTTCTGACTTACTTCACTCTGTATGACAGACTCTAAGTCCATCCACCTCACTACAAATAACTCAATTTCGTTTCTTTTTATGGCTGAGTAATATTCCATTGTATATATGCACCACATCTTCTTTATCCATTCATCTGTTGATGGACACTTAGGTTGCTTCCATGTCCTGGCTATTGTAAATAGAGCTGCAATTAGATTTTTAAGAAACCTCCATACTGTTCTCCATAGTGGTTGTATCAATTTACATTCCCACCAAAGTGTATGAAAGTTCCCTTTTCTCCACACCCTCTCCAGCATTTATTGTTTGTAGATTTTTGGATGATGGCCATTCTGACTGGTGTAAGATGATATCACATTGTAGTTTTGATTTGCATTTCTCTAATGATTAATGATGCTGAGCATTCTTTCATGTGGTTGTTGGCAATCTGTATATCCTCTTTGGAAAAATGTCTATTTAGGCCTTCTGTCCATTTTTGGATTGGGTTGTTTGTTTTTTTTGATATTGAGCTGCATGAGCTGCTTGTAAATTTAGGAGATTAATCCTTTGTCAGTTGTTTTATTTGCAAATATTTTTTCCCATTCTGAGGGTAGTCTTTTCATCTTTTTTATGGTTTCCTTTGCTGTGCCAAAGCTTTTAAGTTTCATTAGGTCCCGTTTGTTTATTTTTGTTTTCATTTCTATTTCTGCAGGAGGTGGGTCAGAGAGGATCTTGCCATGATTTATGCCATAGAGTGTTCTGCCTATGTTTTCCTCTAAGAGTTTGATAGTGTCCGGCCTTACATTTAGGTCTTTAATCCATTTTGAGTTTATTTTTGTGTATGGTGTTAGGGAATGTTCTAATTTCATTCTTTTACATGTAGTTGTCCAGTTTTCCCAGCACCACTTATTGAAGAGGCTCTCTTTTCTCCATTGTATATTCTTGCCTCCTTTATCAAAGATAAGGTGACCATATGTGCGTGGGTTTCTCTCTGGACTTTCTATAATGTTCCATTGTTCTATATTTCCGTTTTTGTGCCAGTACCATACTGTCTTGATTACTGTAGCTTTGAAGTATAGTGTGAAGTCTGGGAGCCTGATTCCCCCAGCTCAGTTTTTCTTTCTCAAGATTGCTTTGGCTATTCGGGGTCTTTTGTGTTTCCATACAAATTGGGAAATGTTTTGTTCTAGTTCTGTGAAAAATGTCAGTGGCAATTTGATAGGGCTTGCATTGAATCTGTAGATTGCTATAAGTAGTATAGTCATTTTCACAATGTTGATTCTTCCAACCCAAGAACATGGTATATCTCTCCAACTATTTGTATTATCTCTAATTTCTTTCATCAGTGTGTTATAATTTTCTGCATACAGGTCTTTTGTCTCCTTAGGTAGGTTTATTCTTAGGTATTTTATTCTTTTTGTTGCAATGGTAAATGAGAGTGTTTTCTTAATTTCACTTTCAGATTTTTCATCATTAGTGTATAGGAATGCAAGAGATTTCTGTGCATTAATTTTGTATCCTGCTACTTTACCAAATTCATTGATTAGCTCTAGTAGTTTTCTGGTCTCATCCTTAGGATTCTCTATGTATAGAATCATGTCATCTGCAAACAGTGACAGCTTTACTTCTTTTTTTCTGGTTTGGATGTCTTTTATTTCTTTTTCTTCTCTGATTGCTGTGGTTAAAATTTCCAAAACTATGTTGGATAAGAGTGGTGAGAGTGGGCAACCTTGTCTTGTTCCTGATCTTAATGGAAATGGTTTCAGTTTTTCACCACTGAGGATGATGTTGGCTGTGGGTTTGTCATATATGGCCTTTAACATGTTGAGGTAAGTTCCCTCTATGTCTATTTTCTGGAGGGTTTTTTATCATAAATATGTGTTGAATTTTGTCGACAGCTTTCTCTGTATCTATTGAGATGATCATAAGCTTTTTATCCTTTAGTTTGTTACTATGGTATATCACATTGATTGATTTGTGTATATTAAAGAATCCTTGCATTCCTGGAATAAACCCCACTTGATCATGGTGTATGATCCTTTTCATGTGTTGTTGGATTCTGTTTGCTAGTATTTTGTTGAGGATTTTTGCATCCTTGTTCATCAGTGATATTGGCCTATAGTTTTCTTTCTTTGTGACATCTTTGTCTGGTTTTGGTATCAGGGTGATGGTGGCATCGTAGAATGAGTTTGGGAGTGTTCCTCCCTTTGCCATATTTTGGAAGAGTTTGAGTAGGATAGGTGTTAGCTCTTCTCTAAATGTTTCATAGAATTCATCTATGAAACCATCTTGTCCTGGACTTTTGCTTGTTGGAAGATTTTTAATCACAGTTTCAATTTCAGTTCTTGTGATTGGTCTCTTCATATTTTCTATTTCTTCCTGGTTCAGTCTCAGAAGGTTGTGCATTTCTAAGATTTGTCCATTTATTCCAAGTTGTCCATTTTATTGGCATATAGTTGTTGTAGTAATCTCTCCTGATCCTTTGTATTTCTGCATTATCAGTTGTTACTTCCCCTTTTTCATTTCTAATTCTATTGATTTGAGTGCTCTCCCTTTTTTTTTTTGATGAGTCTGGCTAATGGTTTATCAATTTTGTTTATCTTCTCAAAGAACCAGCTTTTAGTTTTATTGATCTTTGCTATTGTAGCCTTCATTTCTTTTTAATTTATTTCTTATCTGATCTTTATGATTTCTTTTCTTTGGCTAACTTTGGGGTTTTTTTGTTCTTTTTTCTCTAATTGGTTTAGGTGTAAGTTTAGGTTGTTTATTTGAGATGTTTCTTGTTTCTTAGGCAGGATTGTATTGCTATAAACTTCCCTCTTAGAACTGCTTTTGCTGCATCCCATAGGTTTTGGGTCATCGTGTTTACATTGTCATTTTGTGTCTAGGTATTTTTTGATTTCCTCTTTGATTTCTTCAGTGATCTCTTGGTTATTAAATAGTGTATTGTTTAGCCTCCATGTATTTGTATTTTTTACAGGTTTTTTCCTGTAATTGATATCTAGTCTCATAGCTTTGTGGTCAGAAAAGATACTTCATATGATTTCAATTTTCTTAAATTTACCAAGGCTAGATTTGTGACCCAAGATATGATTTATCCTGGAGAATGTTCCATGAGCACTTGAGAAAAATGTGTATTCTGATGTTTTTGGATGGAATGTCCGATAAATATCAATTAAGTCCATCTTGTTTAATGAATCATTAAAAACTTGTGTTTCCTTATATATTTTCATTCTGGATGATCTGTCCATTGGTTAAAGTGGGGTGTTAATGTCCCCTACTATGATTGTGTTACTTTCAATTTCCCCTTTTATGGCTGTTAGTATTTGCCTTATATATTGAGGTGCTCATATGTTGTGTGCATAAATATTTACACTTGTTATATCTTCATGGATTGTTCCCTTGATCATTATGTAGTGTCCTTCTTTGTCTCTTGCAATAGTCTTTATTTTACAGTCTGTTTTGCCTGATATGAGCATTGCTACTCCACCTTTCTTTTGATTTCCATTTGCATGGAATATCTTTTTTCATCCCCTCACTTTCAGTCTGTATGTGTCCCTAGGTCTGAAGTGGGTCTCTTGTAGAGAGCATATATACGGGTCTTCTTTTTGTATCCATTCAGCCAGTCTATATCTTTTGTTTGGAGCATTTAATCCATTTACATGTAAGGTAATTATCAATATGATGTTCCTATTACCATTTTCTTAATTGTTTGGGGGTTTGTTATTGTAGGTCTTTTCCTTCTCTTGTGTTTCCTGCCTAGAGAAGTTCCTTTAGCTTTTGTTGTAAAGCTGGTTTGGTTGTGCTGAATTCTCTTAGCTTTTGTTTGTCTGTAAATGTTTTATTTTCTCAGTCAAATATGAATGAGATCTTTGCTAGGTAGAGTAATCTTGGTTGTAGGTTTTTCCCTTTCATCACTTTAAATACGCCCTTCCACTCCCTTCTCGCTTGCAGAGTTTCTTCTGAAAGATCAGCTGTTAACCTTACGGGGCTTCCCTTGCATGTTATTTGTAGTTTTCCCTTGCTGCTTTTAATATTTTTCTTTGTATTTAATTTTTGATAGTTTGATTAACATGTGTGTTGTCATGTTTCTCTTTGGATTTATCCTGTATTTGACTCTCTGTGCTTCCTGGACTTGATTAATTATTTCCTTTCCCATATTAGGGAAGTTTTCAACTGTAATCTCTTCAAATATTTTCTCAGTCCCTTTCTTTTTCTCTTCTTCTTGTGGGATCCCTATAATTCGAATGTTAGTGGATTTAATGTTGTCCCAGAAGTCTCTGAGACTGTCCTCAATTCTTTTCATTCTTTTTTCTTTATTCTTCTCTGCAGTAGTTCTTTCCACTACTTTATCTTCGAGGTCACTTATCCCTCCTTCTGCCTCAGTTATTCTGCTATTGATTCCTTATAGAGTATTTTTAATTTCATTTATTGTGTTGTTTGTTCCTGATTGCTTCCTCTTTAGTTCTTCTAAGTCATTGTTACGTTTCTTGTATATTCTCCATACTTATCCCAAGATTTTGGATTATCTTTACTATCATTATTCTGAATTCTGTTTCAGGTAGACAGCCTATTTCCTCTTCATTTGTTAGGTCTGGTGGGTTTTTACCTTGCTCCTTCATCTGCTGTGTGTTTCTTTGTGTTCTCATTTTGCTTAATTACTGTGTTTGGGGTCTCCTTTTTGCAGGCTGCATGTTCATAGTTCCTGTTGTTTTTGGTGTCTGCCCCCAGTGGCTAATGTTCTTTCAGTGAGTTGTGTAGGCGTCCTGGTGGAGGGGACTAATGCCTGTGTTCTACTGAATGAGGCTGGATCTTTTCTTTCTGGTGGGCAGGTCCACATCTGGTGGTGTGTTTTTGGGTGACTGTGACCTTTTTATGATTTTAGGCAGCCTGTCTGCTAATGGGTGGGGTTGTGTTCCTGTCTCACTAGTTGTTTGGCATAGGGTGTCCAACACTGTAGCTTGCTGGTCGTTGAGTGGAGCCAGGTATTGGCGTTGAGATGGAGATCTCTGGGAGATTTTTGCCGTTTGATATTACATGGAGATGGGAGCTCTCTGGTGGACAAATTTCCTGAACTTGTCTCTCCCACCTCAGAGGAACAGCCCTGATGCCTGGCTGGAGCACCAAGAGCCTGTCATCCACATGGCTCAGAATAAAAGGGTGAAAGAAAGAAAGGAAGGAAGAAAGAAAGAAAAAGATAAAATAAAGTAAAATTTTTTAAAATAAAAATCAAAAAAAATTATTAAGAAAAATTTAAAGTAATTAAAAAAAGGAAGAATGAACGAAGAGAACAACCAAACCAAAAAGAAATCCACCAATGATAACAAGCGCTGAAAATTATATGAAAAAAAAACGAAAAAAACAAACAAAAAACGGACAGACAGAACCCTGGGACAAATGGTAAAAGCAAAGGTATACATAGAAAATCACACACAGAAGCATAAGCATACACACTCACAAAAAGAGAAAAAGGGAAAAAAGCCTGAGGGCATCTGTTCTGCACTGAGACAGGACAGGGTTAAAGCAGCAGCTGCTTTGGGGGCTCTGGCTCACTCATGCCGGGGGGAGGGAGGGGTACGGAGTGAGGGGCGAGCCTGCGGCGGCAGAGGCCAGCATGACTTTGCACCAGCCTGAGGCACGCCGTGCGTTCTCCCGGGGAAGTTGTCCCTGGATCAAGGGACACTGGTGGTGGTGGGCTGCACAGGCTCCTGTGAGGGGAGGTGTGGATAGTGACCTGTTCTTGTACACAGGCTTCTTGGTGGTGGCAGCAGCAGCCTTAGCATCTCATGCCCATCTCCGGGGTCCGTGCTGATAGCCGCGGCTCCCGCCCGTCTCTGGAGCTCCTTTAAGCAGTGCTCCAAATCCCCTCTCCCCGCACACCAGGTAACCAAGAGACAAAAAAAGGTCTCTGACTCTTTGGCAGGTCCAGACCTTTTCCCGAACTCCTTCCCAGGTAGCTGTGGCACACTAGCCCCCCTCAGGCTGTGTTCACACCACCAACCCCAGGCCTCTCCTGGCATCCGACCAAAGTTCGAGCCTCAACTCCCAGACCATGCCTACCCTGGCAGGTGAGCAGATAAGCCTCTTGGGCTGGTGAGTGCTGGTCGGCATCGATCCTCCATGCAAGATCTCTCTTCTTTGCCCTCCGCACCCCTGTTACTGCGCTCTCCTCCGTGGCTCCCAAGCTCCCCCCCTCCGCCACCCGCAGTCTTCACCCACGAAGGGCTTCCTAGTGTGTGGAAACCTTTCCTCCTTCACAGCTCCCTCCCACTTGTGCAAGTCCCATCCCTATTCTTCTGCCTCTGTTTTTTCTTTTTTCTTTTGCCCTACCCAGGTACATGGAGAGTTTCTTGCCTTTTGGGAGGTCTGAGGTCTTCTGCCAGAATTCAGTGGGTGTTCTGTAGGAGTTGTTTCACATGTAGATGTATTTCTGATGTACCTGTGGGGAGGACGGTGATCTCCATGTTGTACTCTTCCACCATCTTGAAGGTCCTCTAGCTGTCTCTTTGATTATAGTTATTGTACTAAGTGTAAAGTGGTGTCTCATTGTGATTTTAATTTTCCTATTCTTACTGGCCAAGGTTGTTGAGCTTCTTTTCAGGTGTGTATTATACATTTTTATATCTTCTTCAGAGAAATTTCTATTCATATCCTTTGCCCGTCTTAAAATTGGCTTATTTATATTTGTATTTTTGAGTTGTAAGAATATATATTATACAAAAAGTATTTTATCAAATATTTTCAAATTTGCACATATTTTCTCCCATTTTGGAGGCTGTCCTTTGATTTTCTTGGTACAGTCCTTTGAAGCACAAAATGTTTTTAATTTTGATGAAGTTTAATTAATCTATTGTTTCTTTGGTCACTTGTTTCTTTTGGCAGCATTTCTAGAAAGGCTTTTCCTAACTCAAAGTCATAAAGATTTAACCTTGTGTTTTTTTGTAAGTATTTTACAGTTTCAGCTTTTTCATTGAGGTCTGTGATACATTTTGAGTTAATTTTTGCATGTAATTTGTTGTAAGTTTCCATTTTACATTTTTGCTGTAGTTATCTAATTGTTTCAGAACTTTTGTTAAAAAAAACTGCTTTTACAATGAATTGAATTGAACTATGTTGAAAATCAATTGATCATTAATGTAAGAGTTTATTTCTCGACTCTCAATTCTAGTTTATGTTTAATGACTATCTTTGTGACAATACTATACTGTTTTGATTTCTCTAGCTTTGTGGTAAGTTTTGAACTTGCAAAGTGTGAGTCTTACAAATTTGTTCTTCTTTTTAAAGACTGCTTTATCCACTCTTGATTCTTTCTATTTCCATATTAATTTCATAATAAGTTTGCCAATTTCTGCAAGCAAAGCACCTAGCACTTAGGTAAGAATTGTATAGAATCTGTAGATCAACTTGGGGAACATTTGATGTTGATTCATGTTGAAGAACATATCACAATCTCCGCTAGACATTAAAACATTCCAGTAAGAAATAGGAACTCTTTCTCAATGTCATGTGAATAAAATGAGCAAATAAATTGGCCCTGCTTTGTAAAGGTGTGACATAACCTCAGTTCCTAAATAACAGATACATAAGCAGGCATTGTCATATCCCAACAGCAGATATATAAGCTGGCATGTCCAACATGGTAAGGATTTTTTTTAAACTTACGCCAGAGTTTTGTTCTTGTCTACCTGCTGGCATTTGGACGATAGTCAATTTTATGTCTGTAAATAAGAAAGGTCAGAAAATACTTTGATTTCATTGAGATCCATATGTTACCTAGAAAAGTTCCTGGATTCTTTCTTAAGAAAATACAAGTCTTTCAACCGTATGTTTTTAAACCCACTTTGTGTGTTTTATGCTGTCACCCTAGTATGACACATTCAGTTTTCTCCATTGGAAACACTCCCACAGTTTCCCCATTATATTGCTACATAGTGTTTAGTGCCATCAAACTCAGTAATTTTCATTATTACAGCATTTTTTTTTGCCTTAAAATACTGTCTTAGCACTTGGACATTCTTCTCTCTCCATCTTTTGAAGGTAGATTTTTTTTCTGACTCATCATTTGTTCAGCTTTGCCTCTTTAAGCACCAAATTGACAATGGTCTCCTCCTGAGAAAATGTTCAGTGTGAGTATTGACATTAGAATCTTTCCCATCACATGTTAGAGTTTATGAGTCGTTACAGTTTTAAATGTATCATTTAGATATTCATCGTTAAAACTGTCATTCTGATACATATTAAGCAAGTTGTACTAAACTGAATGCATCATATTATATATTAACTATTTTTAAAAGAGAGATAGCTTTCATTTTGTATGTTCTGTAATTACATTCTATGAATTTACTGTTGTACCTGAACACACACACGTGCTCACATGTGCACACACACACATACATTTTTCCTTCCATAACTATTAGCCAGGACCTGTAGTACAAGAGAATTAGACTTTCTTTCCCCATAGATTTCTGACAAGGAAGTCATGATACAATAAACATTTTTTTTTCTCCTGTCCTTGGAAAAATGAATGTATTTTTTCTTTGCAGGATGGTAATGATGTACTAGGTTAAAGGGTACTTCTTATGTGTTTTCTATTTAACAGAATGGATAAAATAGATTTACTATGTCAATAGCTGTTCACTGGAGCTGGGCATGTATTGATTTCACCATTAAGGAGACCACAGCTACAAATGGAATCTTAACTTCATTAAGCTTAAGTAAGCGCATTGTCATTACCCCAGACCCATCTGTCTTTTTCCATTGGCTGATCAAGAGTATCAAATGGGATGTAATATAAATCACAGCCCTTGTAGTACAGTGTAAAATCAAAGATACTGGAGTCCAAGTGCCCAGGTACAAATTTAGCTTAATGTGGAATAGCAGTGAAACTTAGGTATGCTATTTAATGTCTCTGGGCTTCAGTTAAATAAAATGAGAATAGTAATTGTGCCTGATTCCTAGAGTTGTGGTTTGGGTGCAATGAGATATTGTATGTAACATTATCTTGTATCAAAAATGTTAACATAATGATTACAATTACTTCTATTATTATTCATAATGAGTTTTTATATACACTTTTGATAAATTTAAGAAAGGAAGATTAGAGTGTTTAGCTTGGAATATCTTTGACAGTCCATCATTGCATTTTAACAGAAGATGTTTATTAAAAGTCAGGATACAAGTATGGCTATTTTCATAAGGGAAAAGTTCTGTGCATTTTGTGGCATTAGGGATCTATGGCAAAGTACACAGAAGAATTAATATACTAAAGGGGAGCAAGGAGAAACAATAACTGATGAGTTCATGTTTTAGTTAAAATTTAGATCGATAAATACAGTCAAATTACCTTAATCAGCAAGTAGACATAGGTAGAATTTATTTGACAAATGAATTAATTTTTAAATGGGCTACAGCTCATTAACTTATATTACTCAAAGGAACCTATAATGAAAATCCTGGATGAGGCTATCAGGCAAACAATTGTTTTCATCTAAAAGCAAAGGAAATGTAAAAGAAAGAAAGGAAGGACTTGGATCCATCAGAGAACACACACAAAAGGAAATATACATCCAAATTAAGGTAAAGGTATTATTATCAGACACTACTTGCATCTATATGAAAGAAATGAAGACACAAACATATATATATATATATGAAGTATGAGAGATATAGCATTATCCCATAATGCAGAGAAGAAAAGACTATTAATGCTACCAATGAAAATGAATAAATTGCTCTGCACTGAAAAAATAAAAATTCAAAAGTTAGCAGAAAGAATATTTCCCTGAAATCCAAATATTTCTGCCTAATTCTCTAGGGTACTAGCTATGGATAGGTAAATGACAATCCCAGTCCAAATATTTGCTAAAGGTGAGGTAAATGTAGAAATCATGGAACAACCTCTCTTAGCCTCTCTTAAGGAGAAGATTTTTTCTCAGCTCCCTATTCCCCAGAATAAGAGATAGCAGAAAACACAAATATGGATGTTCTGCAAAGAAGAAGGAAGATGCAGAGAAAGAGAAATCTTATGATCACAATGGATATAAAATAAATAGAAAAAAGGACCATTGTTAAGAATGATTATAGAGAATGCATGGTGAAAGGATGTCTTACAGAGTTGCCTTATCTATATAATAGAGGATTTCTTGATTACATGAAGAAAGTGAGAGCTGGTTTCGCTGGCAGAGTCCACATTTATTCAGCACCGTAGTGAGAACTACCATGTTTTTAAGGTCCTCACATGAGTTTTGGAAACAAAGCTCCTTACTAGATGAGAATGTTTATATTTCATTTACATATTGACACAAATAACTTCAGAAGCCTCTAGTGTCTATGGTTCATTCTGAAAGCTGATGAAATTGAAAGTGTAAATTTTTAGAATAAGACTTTTATAGGGTCTACTGGAATCTCAATGTTTTAGTGGCAGTCAATCCAATCTCATCATTGAACTTTGACTATGAAAAAACACTCTGCTTATATCCTGCTAAACAGGACATATATGAATAATAACCAACCCTGGACTTAAAGAAGTATTTAGTTAGCTGTGGAATGTCATAAAAGTGGAGTGAGTCTTTAGCAAGTCATACCGGAAGAATTGAAGAAAAAGTAGGAAATGGGCATTTAAGCAAGATATATAAAATGGGTATTTCAAACATCTCATTTCTAACTAAATTATATGGGAAGGAAGCTTTTGCTTCCAGGTTGGATATACTAGATTCTTGAAGGTCAACACTTTCTCTGCAATAGCTAGGACCAGCCAGCTAAATTACAAAAATATTTTTAAAAACATTAAGAATATGATAAAAACAGCAAGGACATGATAAACTAAAATTGTAGGGAGAATGCATCGGTCCATGGTGAGTTGAGGGTCACTGGTTGTTTTGCTTATAGGAGGTTATGGGCAATTCTGAGGGTTAGTAAGGATCTTATATGGAAATGAGAAAAACATGGAGACTTTCAGATATGAAAAGTGTCCACAGTTGCACAGCTAGTTTTCCCTGTGGGATATTTGGGGAACACACTGGAGGTTGTGGGTACAATAACACAAGCTTTTAGATAGTGATGTGAAAATGTCTTCAGTCTCAAAGTTAAGAGTACTCAAAGGTCTGGTGCAGTGAGTGAATTTCTATCAAATACGTGATATCCCCTCAATAAGTTTGCCATATTTGAAGCTCCTTGCAGTGAGAGCCCTATGAGAAAATCTCAAAATCTTTTAGTACAAAGCTAAATCCCATGCAGTCTTTCCTGTATGAAGAAAAGATCTACTAGTTGATCAGAAGCATGGGACGAATATTCTAGAACAAACAAGATGGAATAAATCTTATCCTCTCAGGAACTGGCTCTTTTCTTTTTCGTTTGAACAGAGTGAAAACAGAACTGAATCTTTTAAAAAATTTATAGATCCTCTATGTTTATTTTATACAAAATTCCCAGCACACACAGTGTGTAAAGAGGTATAAAATTATGACTAGCAATCAAGCAAAACAAAAAAATACACTCAGATTCACACATGATACAGATATTGGAATTTGCATAAAGTGCTTTAAGAGAACTATGAAAAAATTAAGAAAAATCTGAAGAAAATGGAAAATTTGAACAGTTACAACAGAGCAATCTATTAAAAAAATTCATATACTTATTCAATAACTGATTATAAACTATATTTAGAGTAATATCTCATCGTTTACCAGAAAATATAGAAAAGAGTGTTACTAAAATCAATGACAGATCCATAGAATATATCCAAATTGAAGTACAAGAAAAATTGAAAACAAAAACAAAAACAGTGCAAGATACCTGTAGGTCAGGGTCTATAGTCCTAACATATGTGTAATTGGAGTCACCAAGGGAAAGAGGAAAGAAATTAGCAGAAGAAACATTTGACAAAAATAATGACTAAAAATTTTCCTCAAATCAGAGTCAATGATCTCAGCTAACCCTCTATAGGAAAACAAAGCCTATGCATACACACATGCCGATATACCTACATATATACATATGTACCAAGACACATAGTAGTTAAACTGTTGAACATCAAAGATACAGAGAACACTTTTGAACTGGCCAGGGAAGAATAATATTAATTTCAAAAGCAAATTAATACGATAGGTGGATGACTTTTCAATAGACACTATGGAAGCAAAAGAGAAAATTTGTGAAAGAAAAAAAAAATCTAATTTATATTTTTAGAGCTGGGAAAAATGTCAACTCCATGAAGAAATACCTTTTGGTTACATAAAAACTGAGAAAAATCATCACCAATACTAAAAGAAATACTAAAGAAAGTTCTTCATAATGAATTAAGTTATTCAAGAAAGAAAAATGGAACACACCAGTTCTTCAGTAAACTCCAAGGGTTCTAGATTCCTGGCAGGAATGAAACTTAAGAAAACCAGGATGGAGATGTTTGCATTCAATCTAATTCAATTAAATTAACTTTACCTTTGTAAAATTTCTAGGTCTAAGATTATAGAATATGCCATAAATTTCTAAAGATATAATCATATTTAAAATGTTTATTCCAAATGTCAGTCATACGTGTATGACTGTATCATATATATGTATCATACGTATATGATGATAGCAAATAAGTGTGTATACAAACACACACATAGCACATGCATACATATACCACACTGCACAATCACATAGCACGTTGCTATTATCTTTGAGGTTACTTCTATGAGTAGAATTAGGAAGCTAAAACTTTAAATTTTCCTTAAAAATGTCTGTTTTCTCTTTTTAAAGAAATTAAGACAATATTTTATGTTAAATATAAAATAAAGGTTTAGGAATTTAGGAGATAAAATTACAGTGAGATTAAAAATTTTCATGAGAAGACAAACGGAGAGATATAAAACATCAGTAACTGTGAAACCATTTCTAGACTATAAGAGAAGTGTTTTTAACTATAAACCCAATGAATCTGGATTGAAAGATACAACTGGAAGCCAATCTGTGCTATATCATCAGAAATAGAAGGTCTAAAAATCTTCAAAATTTCCATAGAATTTTAAGGCCATTCTCAACCTTCTCAACATACTTTTGTATAAGAAAACAGAAAATGAACATACAAGGAACGGTAATATTTCTGATTAAATATGATGGGTTTAGGGCACATATTTAATCCTTACTCATTCAAAAAATTTCACTAAATGAAGTCTGTGTGTGTGTGGGGGGGGTGTGTGTGTGTGTGGGTGTGTGAGTGTGGTGTGTTTAAAGAGGTAATTCCACCAGGGCAAGCAGAATGTGAGAAATGTAATGTCAGAGAAAATAGTAAAGCAAAAGTGCTAACTGACTTAACACTGGAGGAAAGTGAAGTGCAAATACATCTTAGAACTCCCAAGAGGCACGAAAATTGTTTCAGTGTCCTTTGAAAGTGAAGAAGAAAGTGGAAAAAAAAAAAATTAAATAACTGCCTGAAAAAGAAAAAAATTCAGCTTACTGGCATATTTGTCCCTTTTCCATATCAATAGAAGGTTGGAGATTTATTCCCTAAAGAAGATAAAGTGTTTGGTCTCTATATGAAGGATATCAGGCACATTTGTGAGCAGGGAGACAAAACTGAAAACAGTGTAATGTGAGTCCCCGTATTAAGTGATTAGGCACCTGGCCTTATTCTGATCTTTATTCTCAGAATCATTGGCAGCAATGTCTATACTCCTAAATCAATAAACTTTAATAACTTTCTCTTTGGAATATGACCATCTTAGATATCCCAGTGAAAGAGAAACTTGTACACTCTGTAGTAAAGACTTTAATTGGAAATCCACACTCCACGCACAAAGCTTTTACTAATGGTTTCAATATTTACCTCTAAATACCATCAGAAAGCCATGGGTAGATGTCTGTGAATGATCCAAAGAAATAGAAAAAATCGTAACTTGTAAGACATTAGGCTATTTAGGTAAAGAAATTTCAAAACACATATTTCAAATTGTCACGAGCTTAGTTGAGCTGGCAGAAACTGAGCTGTCAGACGTCTGAATAGCCAATTAAAGCAGTAAGTCAAAAATGAAAGTGTCAAGTTGCTAACGACTTACTGGGATGGTATAAGCAAGAAGTTAAAACTGGAGAAAAAAACAGACTCTCCATGTTCCATTTTCCTGAGTGGAAATGTGTACTGGTGGAGGGTCAGATGGGTCCACACAAATGTCGTGTCCTCTCACTGTTGAGGGAACCCTTACAAAAGACTCCAGCAGTTTTATGTACCCAGAGGCCTGGGAGGAAGGACAAGAGGGAGGGCTTTGAGTGGAAAAGCAGTAGGTACTGAGTCAGAGTAGGGAAAATGTCTTCAAGGTTTCCCCATCCTTCCCACATCAGGAAGTTTCAGCAGAGGTCCCTGAAGAAGACCTCTGGCAAGGCCTCAGACAGAGAAATCCAGGAATGAATGTGCCTGGGCTAGAAAAGTAGATATACAAAGAGCATAATCAGCCAGAGGGGTCTAAGTCATTGACTGCAACTCCCTTCAGAGACTGGTATCTGGGCTGTGCACCAAGTGTTTGGGGAGAGCAGAGGCCTACCAGTTAAAGACTTGGTGATTGCCTATGGTCAGGCCTGAAAAATCACATATCAGTTTATAATCAGGAGCTGAGCTCCTCAAAAATATTCCCATAAAAATGTATCAGAAGCTATTTAAATATGGATGCTGTATAAAAGAATATGCAGAGGTGAAAAATTTCATAATTATATGATAACCAAAATAATATACAGTTAACCTTGAAGAAGTCTTGTACAAAACTACAAAAATATGAAAGAAAAAAGAAAAGAAACATACAGAGCCAGACCTGATGGTCCAAACGCCTAACAAATAGAAATTCCAGAATATGATAAAACCAAAATTAGACCAGATGACATTATCAAATATATAATTTGAAAATATATTACCAATGCGAAGGACAGATATTTGTATCTAAGTTTCTCACTGGATAGATAAAAATAATCTTACACCAACACTTCATCCTGACATTTCAGATCAGTTGATAACGAAATTAGATTCTACATGTTTCAAGCAAATAACAAAATGTTCTTAGTGAAAGATAAAGAATCAGAGTATTCAAAAACATTTCTCAAAACAAAAATGGAAATTAGAAAATCTGGATTTGTTTTCAAAACTTCAGAAATATCTGCATCAATTGGGATAATCAACAGGATTCATAAGAGGCTAACAAGGTATGCTCACAGAAGTTTTACTACAGCCACAGGGTGTTTAACATCAGGGGAAGGAAACATAACTGAGCAGCAGGGAGGACTAAAACACACAAGCAGAACTTCTAGTGTTGTCTCTTCAAGTTGCACAGGATCCAGATCCCAAACTGTCAAGACATGTGTGAGATGTCTCAGTCTTAAGGAAGCTCAGGGTGCATGATCTCATATAATAAATAAACCCAGGTGCAGAACACCAAACAATGTATTTTCAGTAAATAATGTAAATAAGCTGGAACTGAACCCCTCCCATGAAGTTTTGTAATGTAAAATAGTGATGGTGTCACTAACACCAGTACACCCTATTCTTATCTTGGGCAAACCTCAGTACCATGGCTCCAGGTGAAGAGCAGGTTACCATGAGCCATCTGAAAGTTAGCCCACTGCTTACACTTTATCTAACCTACAAATTCATGCTTTGCTACACTTGCAGATGAAGGTAAATGTAGAATTAAAATATTTTTAGATATGTAAAATCTCATAATTTTATCTTTATCAAGGGGCTATTGGAGAGACTGGTCTATAAAAACTAAAGAATATAAACCAAGTTAGAGATTGGATTCAGAACAAAAAAATCTCAACGCAAGATAGAGATGAAGGCAATTCCCCAGATGACTGTGAGTAGAATTCCTGAAAGGAGAGATAGGAATCTGGCCTAGAGAACAAATTTTCCAGTTTGGAACAGGTATGGAGGCTTTGGAAGAGATTTGCTTTAAATGATGAAATTGATCAAATTCCTAATGTACTTATACACATTTGATGTTGCAGTGATTTGAATTGCATCACTCAAAGATCTGTCCAAGAACTTACCCTTGATACCTATGAATGTGACCTCTTTGGAAGTAAGATCTTTGCAGATGTAATTGTTAAGAATCTTGAGATAAGCTCATCTTGAATTTAGGGTGAAAAGAGAAAGAGACTTGAGACATAGAGGCACATGAAAGAAGGAGTGTGAAGATGGAGGAAGAGATTGGAGTTATGCTGCTACAAGCCGAAGAATACCAAGCAAGACCAGCAGCTGGACGAAGCATAAAATGGATTCTCCCCTAGAGCCTTCAGAGGGGCATGGTCCTGCCAACACCTTGATTTCAGATTTCTGGCCTCCAGAAATCTGAGAGAATAAAATTCTCTTATTTTCAGACACCAAGTTTGTGTTAATTTGTTATAGCAACTTTAGGAAACTGAAACATATATATAGAAACTAAGCAAAGAAAATTATGATAATTGTTAAGTCTGGGGAAATCATGAATTTCTGCCAAAAAGGAAAATGATATTGTCAGATACTTAGATGTAAGTAAAATTTAGATTGTAATAATAATTCAAATACTGAATATGAATCTATAGCTCAACCAAAATTACAATCTAACTATACTTGGGTTGCAGGGCAAAGGGAACTGTGCTTGAGTGAAATGGAGTTGTATTGAAAGAAAGCAAAATGCAGGAGTCCAGGCTTTCAAAACTTGGATATGGGAGGTAACAATCGCAAAGGTTAGAAATAATCAGATTAGTGAAGTATGTAATAGCTAAGATGGGCAAAATTAGTCATGATTTCTTTATGGGACTAAAATAAAATCAAATTATCAAAGATGGCTCTTAAATTTCTCCTTGTTTGTCCAGATTAGGACAATGCTATATATAAATAGAAAATCTTTAACAGCATTTGTTGGAGTGTGGGTCTACTTACTGGAGTTTTGAGTAATACTTTTGTATAAATCTGAACCATATTCATCATCTAAGATTTTGGTTTGATTCATTACGGTATAACATAACAAAACAAGAAAAGAGTAATTTGACTTCAAAATACTTTATTTTAAAAGTTTAAAAAATATTTTTAGATAAGTGTTTCTCAAACTTTTATAGAAAATTATTTTCATCCTAAGGATCTTTTGAAGACATTTTTCCTAATTTCCCCATGAAATTCTAATACCAAACATATTCTATTATCTCTTTATGTACATTATGCATGTTTTTTGCTTTATACATAAAAAATTGTAACTTTTTCACATCATCCCAAGCACCAGTAATGGTCCATTTAGGAATGCTGTTGCCCTCATTGAAAATGAAGTTTTATTGTAGCCTTCCCTACAATGATTATCTAGAATTTTTGACAGGAGCTATTTATCTTTATTGAATAATAATAATATGACTCTTTCAATAAAAAAATGAGCTCTACCTCTGCACTTATATTTAATTGTTTATATAATGCCTGATTCAATTGTTTATGTAATATATATAAATTAAATCAATTTCATACTGATAATATCAAACACTACTGACATGAACTGTTTTAGGAAAAAAACAAATGACTTGGTAGGAGTATAAAAACTAAATGAGAAAAAAAATAAAATCAATCATCACAATTATACAAATTAGGTAATACATAAGTATGTATAATATATATTTTAGAGTTAAAAAAAAACTAAATGAGTATTCAGTATGCTGTGTCCATCTGTCATCATCTTTTCCTCACTGATTGGAGAACTTCAGTTAATTGACTGATCTATTAACTTGATATCAGTAATGGAAACTTCCACTGTAAACATGTTTATTCACTTTGGATTTATTCTTGTGTGTGTGTGCATGTGCATGTGTGTTTATTTGGGTATATGTGTATGTGAGATGGAGAAGCTAATTTAATATGTAAATATAACATATTTGAGTGACCCAAAATCAAAAGGATTGATTCATATTTATTACTTTTGTAGATGTTATTTTTGACTAGAAAATTAACAAAAATACTCATTTTAAAGAAATATTTGAACACTGATTCACACTTACTGGATTGGAGACACAAATGTTAATTAAAATCTTAAAAACTCCTTGATTTAATTTGTCATAGACACATCTTTTCAATATAAATTCATTTATTCTTAAATAATTGAGAATAAATGTGTGAAATTATTCTTTTTATTTAAAAAATAAGTTATTCTATAATAAAAAAATAAAAACATTAATTCCACTTGAGATATCTGCCATAAGAGTTATTACAGTCATAAATTAAACTTCTAACATACCATTCCCTTTTACATAAATGAGCTGCAAATAACAGACTTTTCACATAGCATATTTGAAAAATTTTTTTCAATACTAAAATTTTATCCTACTTTATTAGTTGCTGAATTTAAATTAGACTTTTATCAACTTATTTTTCATTCTCCATATTAGTGTCGCAGAATTCAGACAGCTTAATATATTACAGTGTTAGTGAAGATCTATATAGTTCCATCATAAATGGCTTGTGACCGTCACAGTGGTGCTGTAAATTCAACAGAACTCATACCAGGGCTCTATACTGTTAGAAATGTATCTGAGATTCATAACTTGGAAGATGCACATCATTATTGTATAACATTATCCCTGAAATATCTTTACAATAAATGTAATATCACATTAAATTTACAAAAAAATAGTAATTAATATGTAAAGGGAGTTTTCATACCCATGCAAAAAATTTAAAAAATAAATGAAAAGGAGAAAATGTAAGAGAAAAGCTTCTTTATTAATAGAAAATTGAACAAGGGAACTTTATATCTTTATATTAAAATTTGGAAAGCATCCCAGATTTAATTCACATATATAAGTCATTGAACCCTGTCAAAGCAGGATACTTTGTCTTCTCTAAGTGGTTTTTCCATTAACTATGGATTTTTTTCCTACTTCTAATGACTTCTTGAACAATGTTATAGAAGGTTATTGGAGATGTTACATAGAGAAACTTTCCAGATCATCCATTTTAAACAGGAAAATAAAAGTAAAAACAAAATACAGGTCATACCTTTATTTAAAAGCCTCAACAAAAAAATAAAACAAGAGTCCATATACCTTTCTAATATTAAGTATGCACATAAGGTATGTAGTTACTTTCTGAGTAAATGGGTTCTTATGCCTTGCTTTGTTATCATATTTGTGATAGAATTAGCCAGTAAATTTCACCTCACTGGAAAAAAAAGGATATGTTTTTCATTAATTCCTTCATCAAGTCTTGGATGTATCTGTGTGTGTGTGTGTGTGTCTGTGTGAGTGAGAGAGGGAGAGAGAAGTAGGGGGGATTAAAAGGGGGAGGATAAAAAGGAAGGGGAATTTGTTTACTGTTATGTTCTAGAAACAGCATTTCCCAACCATCATTTCATTTATTTTCATGGAATCTATATTTCCTAAATTTGAGAAAATGAGTTTTAAATGGGTTAAGCAACTTCTTCAAAGATACTTGGCTTGTACTTAAATCAATTCAAGTACCCTAGCCTTACTGCCTTATAAATTACACTTCACTGAAGCTGAGTTTGTTAGAATATCTAAACTAGCAGTAAGTTCTTTCCATGGAAGAGTGTATTTAAAGTTGAAGGAGTTTAAAAATAGATTTTTTTCAAATAAATGCTTTCTATTGAAGTATAATCTTATAAAAAATATCATGAGAATTTTGTTATTTAGAAATAAGATTAAAATCTCAAGAATACTATTTACTAAAGTTGTTATGATGTGGTTGTGAGGAACTTCTAATTATTGCTGCTGAAGATGCTGCTGTTACCATAGCAGATCACTCCTCCATTTATTTTTTTTCACAAATAATTCTGCCACATCATTGTTGGACCAGGGTCCCCAAATATCTTTGTCTTGTCTTGCTATTGATTTGTATCTAAGTTAATACTTCCTCATTTCCTCAATAAGTTTTGGAAGCTGAGTTTCATTCTCATTTGCAAAAAGGTAAATTGCAGTAATATGCTACATGTCAGTTTCTTCAAATGAATTGTAATAGGTTCCTGCTGAAAGTTCATAAAAACCTCTTTTGATATTACACTGATATCCTTTTCATTATGCATTGTCACAAAATGATGATAAGATAATTCTTGGTCTCAACTAAAGACCTGACTTTTCCTAAAAAAGAATCCATGAAATAAATGTCAATCAAAAATTAGGTTATTAAGACTATACTCAGAAATAAATGACTGTATAAGGAATAGGAATCATAATTTTTGAATCCAGTTTGCACTTATTTCTATATGCATGTAATTATTAAAACAGTGGCAAAGATACCTAACGTATTAGAGATGACTATTAAAATTGTAAGGAAACTGCAATATAGTTAATAGAAAACATAATTTAAATTATGTTTATATATGTTTATAAATGTTTTTACATAATTTGGAATAAATTTCTTTCTTTTTTAACATCTTTATTGGAGAAAAATTGCTTTACAATGGTGTGTTAGTTTCTGCTTTATAACAAAGTGCATCAGCTATACATATACATATATCCCTATATATCCTCCCTCTTGCGTCTCCCTCCCACACTCCCTACCACACCCGTCTACGTGGTCACAAAGCACCGAGCTGATCTCCCTGTGCTACGAGGCTGCTTCCCACTAACTATCTATTTTACATTTGGTAGTATATATAAGTCCATGCCACTCTCTCACTCCGTCCCATCTTACCCTTCCCCCTCCCCATGTCCTCAGATCTACTAGCTATCTCTGTGTCTTTATTCCTGTCCTGCCCCTAGCTTCTTCAGGACCATTTCTTTTTTCTTTTAGATTCCATATATATGTGTTAGCATATAGTATTTGTTTTTCTCTTTCTGACTTACTTCACACTCTATGACAGACTGTAAGTCCACCGAACTCACTACAAATAACTCAATTTCATTTCTTTTTATGTCTGAGCAATATTCCATTGTATATCTGTACCACATCTTCTTAAACCATTCATCTGTCGATGGACACTTAGGTTGCTTTCATGTCCTGGCTATTGTAAATAGAGCTGCAATGGACATTGTGGTACATGACTCTTTTTGATTAATGGTTTTCTCAGCGTATATGCACAATAGTGGGATGGCAGGGTTGTATGCTAGTTCTATTTTTAGTTTTTTAAATAACCTCCATAGTGTTCTCCATAGTGGCTGTATCAATTTACATTCCCAACAACAGTGCAAGAGGGTTCCCTTTCTCCATACCCTCTCCAGCATTTATTGTTTGTAGATTTTTTGATGATGGCCATTCTGACTGGGGTGAGGTGATACCTCATTGTAGTTTTGATTTGCATTTCTCTAATGATTAGTGATGTTGAGCATCCTTTCATGTGTTTGTTGGCAATCTGTATATCTCCTTGCAGAAATATCTATTTAGGTCTTCTGCCCATTGTTGGATTGGTCTGTATGTTATTTTTCATGTTTAGCTGCATGAGCTGCTTGTAAATTTGGGGATTAATCCTTTGTCAGTTGCTTCATTTGCAAATATTTTCTCCCATTCTGAGGGCTGTCTTTTTGTCTTGTTTATGGTTTCCTTTGCTGTGCAAAAGCTTTGAAGTTTCATTAGGTCTCATTTGTTTATTTTTGTTTTTCTTTCCATTTCTCTAGGAGGTGGGTCAAAAAGGAGCTTGCTGAGATTTATGTCATGGAGTGTTCTGCCTATGTTTTCCTCTAAGAGTTTGATAGTGTCTGGCCTTACATTTAGGTCTTTAATCCATTTTGAGTTTATTTTTATGTATGGTGTTAGGGAGTGTTCTAGTTTCATTCTTTTACATGTAGCTGTCCAGTTTCCCCAGCACCACTTATTGAAGATGCTGTCTTTTCTCCATTGTATATTCGTAACTCCTTTATCAAAAATAATGTGACCGTGTGTGTGGGTTTATCTCTGGGCTTTTTATCCTGTTCCATTGGTCTATATTTTATTTTCACACCAGTACCATACTGTCTTGATTACTGTAGCTTTGCAGTATAGTCTGGAGTCTGGGAGCCTGATTTCTCCAGCTCCATTTTTCTTTCTCAAAATAGCTTTGGATATTCGAGGTCTTTTGTGTTTCTATACAAATTGCGAAATTTTTTGTCCTAGTTCTGTGAAAAATGCCATTGGTAGTTTGACAGGGATTGCATTGAATCTGTAGATTGCTTTGCATAGTATAGTTATATTCTTAATGATGATTTCTAACCCCAAAACATGGTATATCTTTCCATCTGTTTGTATCATGTTTAATTTCTTTCATCAGTGTCTGATAGTTTTCTGTATACAGGTCTTTTGTCTCATGCTTAATTTGCATTTTTCATAGAATTTTCTAGGGAAACATGTCCTTTGGCAAAGAAAAGGGACTTTTCTTGCAGCATAAAATTTGAGCAACCTATATGTTCCATAAATATACAACTTTAATCTGTTATTTGGTATTTTTATGTGAGATCATTTCTTCTTTATTTGTTATATTATTTAATTTATTTTTGTTATTAAATTTGCAAATTATTTGGGGACTTCTATGCTTCAATTTCTTACACATTCCCCATTTATTTTTCCCCAACGTCTCCAAACATTTCTAAGGGTTTGGTCATTATTTATATTAATGCTGTTTAATTCAATAAGAATTTGTGATCAGTATATAATAATAACTGATTTTATTTTCATTAAATAAAATCCTTCTTTTTTAATGAATCTTTTAAAATAAATCTTTTTAAATGAATCTTGGCTTGAATGTCACTTTGTTTAACATTAAGATCAGCTCTGTTTCACCTGTGCATTCTTGCGGAGTTGAAATTCACCTAGTACCCATCAGTATATTCTCAGCTTTGATTGGTTGGTATCCATGATATATCCTTATTAAATATTTCAAATATCACAAGCAATTCATTGCATATTATAATTTATAATATTATTTTAATATTTTGTACTCCATGTTTTTAAAGTTTTGTGAGTTTTTAAATAAGAAACTTTACCTTTATAAATATTATTTAATAAAAGTGTCTATGTCTTGTATTGTCTGTATTAAATTTCTGCTTTTAGTTTTTCTAGTTTCTTCCATTTAAATTTATACAGTTTTTGTGATCTACAGTTAGAGTTGTTCTTGATATATTTCTTTTTTTAATGAGTTGAAATCAATAAATATTATTTCCATTCTATTGATTTTATGTTTACTGAATAAATGAGTGAACATATAAATGAAAAGGAACTGAATAATTACAGGATGGTGTGAATACAGTCTATCTGCCCATGTAGATAGAGAATATGCAATTTTATGTCAACAATTTCTTTTACATTTAAGTGAAAAGACATGAAAATTTGTTTTAAGCATCCTGTTGAGGACAAAAATATATTTATGTTACATATACCTCTACATCTGTTCAGAGGAAGAGACAAAGGGAAAGAGAAAGAAGGATAGACAATAAACTGTACACTAAGCTAATCAGTAAGGTTCTACTTAATATGAAATTTGTCTCAGATTCTAGCCTCATTGATTTGATGTCTGGTCAGAAGACCAGTGCTTTTCAGATTCTCAGTTGGTTTACAGGCTTTATTTCTGTTTAAATCTCTTAGAAAATACTACAAACTTTAATTGTGGTGGGGATAACTGAACAATGGCTTTTAAATAAGTTTAGCTTTCTGTTGTATTTACAATTAGAAATATTTACTCTCCATTCAAATAAGAAATGGGCAAGGATGATGAGGAAAATATGATGTTTTCAAATGTTTCATAAACAAAAATATAAATTATTTAGAATAATATTTTATTTAGTTTAAACAAAAAATTTAAATTCTTGATTTAATTCAATGTACTTTTCTCCTACTTGAAAGTAAGCTGCATAAGGACAAGAACTTTTGAGGTGTTGTCCACAGCCCTTAGAACAGGGATAGGTACATATTAGGCCCTCAATGCGTATATATATAGTAAATGAATATGTAGAGAGTAGACAATAGAATCAAGTACTCATGACTCACAGAAATGACAGAATATTTTGGAAAGAAAGAGGGTGGGAGAGAAAAGCAAAAGAGACAGGGATGAGGCAGAGAGGGAGGGATGGAAGTAAGGAAAGAGGAAGGAAGGAAGAAAGGGAGGAAAGAAGCAATGGGCACAGAAATAGTGTATGAAATGCATTTTGTCCTGTTTGGAAAGGTGTTGTATTATGTATAGAATTCAAAACACCAAGCTGAATTTCTTTTCCCAGTAGGAACTAAAAGGATTCTTATGTCAATTTCAAATTGAAAACCTCTTGCAATTCTTCAAACAGTTGGTAACCTGAATGTTTGTAATTTGAATAAAAAGTAGGATGATTTCCAAGGAGGAATTGAGATTTTAAAATTCAGGTCTCTCAAATGGGAATATGAGAGCAGTTCTCCGTTTATGAAATGCATTGCCTGCTGTTTTCATTAAACAGTAACTGTGCTTTTTTTGAACTTTGCCCCATAAAATAGAAAGAAAAAAAAAGAAGATCAAACAAATTCAAGTCAAACAGTTGGAGTTTTTGGTACAGCTATCGTATTTTACCAAAATGTCAAGTACTTAAACGCAGATGGTTTATGTTCACTGTTATTTTTAGAGAGACAGTCCTTGGACTGAAGCTAGTATTGAGGAAAGTAATGCACATTATCACCTCCTCAGGAGCTGGAAGAACTCATGCGTAGGAGAAGTATAAAAGCAATGAAAGCACCTGCTCAGAGCCAGAGAGGATGCTGTCGGGAAACAAGCTGTTTTCTGCCTTAGCTATGCCATCTGAACTACTTAGTAAAGAGCATCGAAGCAAACAAATCATGTTAGATCGCAACGTACAGCAAAAACAGAAAATTCAACAAACACGTTTAAGGAGTGTTTAATTATTAATATATTTGCAAAGATATTTGCAAAAATTCTATACAGTCACATTTTTACTGTTTATTTTTTCAATTAATTTAAATGTTCTAAATTCTATAAATTATGAAATGATAATAAGGTAGTTTGCAAGAGCTGATTACAAAATATTAAATTGTGCTTCCAAGGTACTTTTTTTAAACAGATTTTTGTATTTATTAAAAAATTATTAACAAAATTTTATTTTTGTATTTGTATGCTATTAAATTACGGCAAAATAATCTAGATATCTGGATAAACTACGTGGAATCAAACAGTGTTAAAAGTAAAGAAACTATTTTGTGGTTGATCTTGAGAAGTAGGGTAGACTTGGGAGATTAAGTATCCAGTTTCTACTCCAGAGTTCTTGTAAGTTAAAGGATATATATGATTATAACAGCTCCTCTTAGATGCTCTCAGATACAATCTATCCACATTATTCTCCATCTGAGAATGTGCCCACTCACTAAAATGTATTTGTAAACCCCAAATCAGTACATGCAGTTCTTTCCTCATCTTTGGTGGATATGTGTAGAGTGGGTGAGTCACCTGACATGCACTTTTTCAGCTGAGTTCCAAAAGGGTGATGTTCTGCCTTCTTATGTCAGCTCTCATACTGTAAGCAAGCATCCTTTATTGTGGTCGATTTAATGCCATATTTTTTTGCATCTTTCTGTTTTCTTTGGTGATTTTGCTGTTTAATAAGACCCTAAGTGTAGTGTTGACATACAGTCTAGTGTTTGCAAGCACAATATGTGATGTGCATTATGGAGAAAATATCATACTCTCTGTTTGTTTGATTAGCTTTGTTAAGGTACGTGTTATGGTGCTATTGGTTGTGAGTTCAATGTTTATGAATCAACAATATACATTAAGTATGATGTCTTTAAAGAGAAACACATATAAAACAAGGTTATGTATTTAATGGTTGACTAAAATGTTCTAAATAGAAGTTACAGAAACCTAACCCTTATTTTTCTTAGGAGCAAGGGTTTAGTACTCACTAATTCAGTGTTTGCAGTGACATTCTAGAACATGCCTACGGTGCATAAGTGGAATAAACTACATATGTGATGTAATATGACATACAGAATAACAATAGCAAAACCATTATAAATTATATAAAAGTGTTTGCTGCTTGTAATTGTTAATTTTATTTCATGTGTCAACTTGACTGGGCCACAGTGTGGCCAGACATTTGACCAAATATTATTCTGGGTGTGTCTGTAATGGAGTTTCTGGATTAGATTAACATTTGAATGGGTAGACTGAATAAAGCCGATTGCCTTCCCTATGGTGAGTGGGCCACATCTAATCAATTGAAGACCTGAATAGAACAAAAATCCTCAGTGAGAGGGAACTGCTCCAGCTTGACTGCTGGGAGCTGGTACCTGGGTGTTTTCTGGCCTTCTGACTTGAACTGAACTGAAACACTGGCTCTTCTTGGGTCTCAAGTCTGCCAGCTTTCAGACTGGAATTTACACCATCAGCTCTCCTGCATCTCAGGCCTTTGGACTCAAAGTGGAACTACATATTGACTCTCCTGGGTCTCCAGCTTGCAGACAGCAGATCTTGGGACTTGTGAACCTTCATAATTGTGTGAGCCAATTCCTTCTAATAAGTATCTACCTTATCTATCTTTCTGTCTGTCTATCTATCTATCTATCTATGTATCTATCATCTATCTATCTATCTATCTATCTATTTATCTGTCTATCTATCTATCCATCTATTCTATTGATTTTGTTTCTCTGGAAAACCCTGACTAATACATTATTGTTATCTCTCCATCTATATGTGTATGTGTGTGTGAATAAATATGTTTGATATACAAGGGAAACATGTGTGTGTGTTTTGCTATTGTTATTATCTTTTCTCCTGCCCCCCAAAAAACATTACAATGACAGTAAAGTGGTACAGATTACAATAAAGTCGTAATGATAATGGTGGTATGGAAGTAAACAACAGATTGTGAAAAATTTATGGATGATTTCACACAAACTGAATTTTACTGACAGATAAAATAGAAGCAACAAGTTCTAGTCCACCGCACTGACAAGACAATGGTGTATCTTTTCCTCTCAGGAGATACCCAAAAAAATCCTGGTCTCCATGCCAAGTATAAAAAAGTCAGAAATTGGATGGAAAGCAATGATAAGGAAAGCAGTGAGCAGTGGTTAAAAGTGAAGATGTGCTCAAAATAAATCACTGCCAAGGAGTGCAAGAATCCATAGTATGTATGTTGGTTGCCCAAAGCAGATTTTTACCTAATTAGAGGAAATGGCTGATGGACAGATGGGACTCTAAGATCCCACATATGAAAGAGAATAATCCACATAGGCAGGGCACAGCTTATTCAAAGGGGGAAACAAGGGGATGGGACTGCAAAGGAAATATATACCAGTGCCCTCAATGGATTAACTTAACAATCAATTCATATATTAAGAGTAAACAGCAAGGAATGCCAAGCAAATAGTGAAAACAAACAACAAACAAGAGAAAGACTATGATGAATAAACTGATCAAGGAACTCTAGATAAAATAACAATAAATTAGGACAAAAATATTTTTTTAGAAAAGTGTTTGAAAGATAAATAAGTTCTGGAGATGTACTGCATGGTGACAGAGTTAATGATACTGTATAGTATATTTGGATGTCTAAGTGGCTAAGAGAGTAGAATTTAAAAGTTCTCATCACAAGAAAAAGAATTGTAACTATGTGAGGTAATGGATGTCAATTAGATTTGTTGTAGTGATCGTTTTGCAATACATATAGATATAAAATCATGTTGTACATCTTCAACTAATACAATGTTATGTGTCAAGTATATCTCAATAAAACTGGAAAAAAGTGATTGAGATGATGGTGATTTTGTTGATGATAAGAATAATGATGTTAAGACATATAATAAGAGAAATCTGAAAAGATATTTTACATTAAAGAAAAAAATAATGCTAAGAAATAGGAACATTCAGAGAAAAAGAATTTTTTTAAAATTAAATATAAAATATAACAAATGTGTAGAAGGGCTGCAAATTAAAATCCATGAAATCAGCTCCTTGCCAAAAAGTAAAGTAAATGAGAAGACACGGAATGCATAAAAGTTAATGCTCAAGAGGATACACAGAATTAGATATACAATTCCTGTAACAAGTATTATAGAAGGAGAATATAGAAGGTAAACAATAATCCAACAGATAATAGAAATTTCAGGGGCTCTAATGTCATAATACTATTATGAATTTCAGTGGAGGGAGGAACAAAAATAAGCAGGTATACAAATGAATAAAATTCATATTAGCACCACAGTTGTTCTTTGGCTATACTGCATTTTAAATTGCAAAATTTTAGAAAAATAATCAAGTGTACGGCTAACTAAACAAATTTATAAAATGTGTACAGTATTGCTAAGGAATTACATAAGTATGGTTTCTAGCTTAAAAAAGCTATAAACAAAGGAAGAAAATTCAGAAAAGTTGGAATGAATTTTTAAAATGCAATTGAAAAGAATGTGAGGATGATTCTTGTGCCATATGTCAGGAAGTAATTTTGTTCAAATCTGAATAGAAATCTGGTCAACTCCAAGGACATCATCTTCAAGAATAAAGTGGATTTTTATATCAATGAAAGGAATAAAAAGTTATGCAATTGCCATACAACAACTAATCAAGATGAAATTCAGAGGAAAACTAATCTCAAATAGGGCAAGAAGTTATTACCCAAATAGAAAATTAAACATTTGGCATGGATATAATTATATTAATGAATACATACAGACAACCAACTGAACAAATAAAAAACACAGAATATGAGATGAGAAAGAAATATGAGTAGTAAGATAGAAAATTAAAACCTCTATTTTTCATAAAGGAATGTCAATATTGTTATAGTTATTAAATAAAAATACTATAACTTTTAATTATTATATTAAAATAATAATACTAAATATTAAGGCTTGTTGTGGACAAAATTGTGGCCCCCCCCAAAAAACCTCTATGTTGAAGTTCTAAGCCCAAGTACATCAGAATGTGACCATATTTAGAAATAAGTTCTTTACAGAGGTAATTAATTAATATAAGGTTTTTAGGGTGGGCCCTTATCCAGTATGACTAGAGTCCTTACAAGAAGACGAGATTTAGACATAGACAAGTATAGAGGGAAGACACTGGGAGAAGACTTCTATCTAAAAGCCAAGTAGAAAGGCCTGGAACAGATTTTTCCATCACAGCCCTCAGAAGGGCACATCCCTCTGATATCTTGATCTCAGATTTCTAGCCTCTAAAACTGTAAGAAAATAAATGTTTGTTATTCAAGCCACCCAGTCTGTGGTACAACAGTCCTAAAAAACTTATTGAGGAAATCAGAATTGAATCAGTATGATTACCTTTAAAAATAAGCCTGGAAGCAATGTCTGTGTGGTTTTAATCTCTCTCTCTACATATGCCTCCTTCATCTCCATGTCCATCTCCATTTCCATCTCTATTTCCATCTTCATCTCCATCTCCAACCCCATCTCTATCTCCATCTCCATCTCTTATGTCTATGTCTATTTATAATTGGTGAAGTTAGGGCATTATAGTGTTAGGAGAAAATGAGCTAAGTGGAAAGAATCACTTTTTATCATGACAGGTAGATCTTAATAATGAGGAAAACTATTCAACATGCAAGTAAATTTGCACAATACCATTCTAAAAATCTTTTTTATTTTCTCTTCTTAGATCTACTTCCCACAGTTTTCTTTGACAAATACTATTTCAGATTCCTCTCAGAATTCATTATCAGAAAAATCCATTATAAATGCAATATGAAAAATAAACTGAAATCAGTTCTACTGATATATTAGGTAATAAAATTATTTTATTTAGAAATATACTATTCAGAATGACTGATTATTTTCCGACTTCTGAAGTTTCCTTTTAAACATTGAAATGATAAAACTTTTCACATCATATTTTAATAACAAAGCAGTCTAGCTGTCTTATGTGCAGTTGCCCTTTAACTGGTGACCTTTTCACACATATTATACTGAATATATGATCTTTAGAAGTTTTCCATATAGTGCATTTCAAAGGAGCCATGGCAATAATTTTTAATGAAAAATAATTTGAGTCTTTCAATATCTTTGTGTTATTTTCACAATTAATTTTGTTTTAAAGTTTAAACATTCTATAACATCTTAATCTTTTCTAAAATCAAAAGTCCCAAAGGTACTTAAAGTGTTAGTATGGGAGAAAAAAGCTATCAGCAGGTATATATTTTATAAAATAATATAAAATAACAATTCAATGTTTCACAGAATGCTAAGCCAAGTACTTTTGACTGACAGAATAAATGATGATTCCCTTGCGTAAATATAACCTCAAATCTCTGACTGGTAATTGTAACAATAATACAATTATTGTAAAACTCACAAATAGTGTAATTGAATGTACCAAAATATATTACTATGTTTATTCTTATTATATGTTAACAGTTTTAGTGAAAAATATTATATATTCTTTGTTCCTTTTAAATCTGGATTTTAATAATTAAAATAAAATTTAGAAGCATTTACTTATATTTACTATTTCACCCCTAAAAATGGCATTGCTAGCTGTAATCTGACCAAACCCAAAGTTTATTTCTACTACTATTACTACTACTTTCATTCATATTGTCTCTGAAGACCTTAAATGCTCATATGATCATTTCTGTTGATCTTCATAAATCTCTTTCTGTTATAAAGGGTAGGGATTATTTTCTGTTTTGGTTCTTCATGAGGAGTGGTAGACCTGATTTGAGAATTATGTGTGGTAGAAGGGAAAAGAATATAAGGTGTTGAGTGTGTGACCATGGGGGTTGTTACTTGAAGTATATGTAGAAGAGATGAAGTAAAATTTCAAAAAGAAAAAGGAAGAGATCCCAGGAGGGTGTCCTGGGGAATCCAAAAAAAAAAAAGTAAGGAAAGAGTAGATGAAAAAGCAGGAGAGATCAATCAAGCAGATACATATATTCAACTTATCTTCTAAATTGCCTTGCAGTTTCAAATGTTTTCCTTATTATTTTTCTATAGTGTTCTCCAGGAATATATATATATTATATTATAATTATATATTTTATATACATCTATATATTATATATATAAATTACATATATATACATATTTCAAGTTCCTTAAACTTGTCAGAATAAAAAGAAACAAACAAAAAAAGCCTGTTATGGTCTGAATGTTTGAGTGTCCCCCCAAATTCATACACTGAAGTTCCAATGCCCAATGTGATATTAGGGGATGGGGTATCTGGGAGGTGCTTAGGCCATGAGGGTGGAACACTCGTGAATGGGATTACTGCTTTTATAAAAGAGACCCCACAGAACTCCCCTGCCCCATCTGCCACCTGAGGATATAACATGAAGTCTGTGACCCAGAAAAGAGCCCTTCCTGACCATGCTGTTCGCTGGTTGCAGACTTCCAGCTTCCAGAACTGTGAAAAAGAAAATTTTTGCTGTTTATAAGCCATCCAGTCTGTGGTATGTTGTTATTGCAGCCTGAACTAATTAAGACAAGGCCTAACCATTTTAATAAACAAATAAACACTGCCTATCTAAAGCATGATGAGGCTGTTTGGATGAACTTTTTGAATAAAGAATCATAAACATTAAAATTAGGATTTAAGCAATGGGTCACCTGAAAGGAAACTTTAAAGGGATAAATGTATATATTTGATGAATATCTTAATAGAGTTACTTAGTTTTGTTTTGAGTTTAATGAAACTCAAAGTGTAAAATAATATTCTTGGGGCCTGCAAATTATCTTCTAACACTGGCTCTTATTATCACACAGGCTCTTAATCTCTGATTTCCAGTCAGGACTGTAATGGTTGGTGTCATTTGTCTCTACTTCCATTTTGAAAGATGAACATAGTAGAAGTTTGGAAAGAAGCAAGTATGAGTGATGTGGCAGGGAGTAAATATACGTGGATTAGATTCCAATATTAATTATTCTAATAATTATAATTGTTCTAACAATTGGTAATTGTTCTATTACATCGCATAATCAAGATGCATCACTAAATTAATACATAAGAAATACAGAGCCATCCAATCTTTTATAAGCCTCTCATTTTAGCATTTTTGGAAGCCAATTTCCATACTCATTTTCCTAGTTCCAGTAAATGAAATTGAACTACTACAATTTATCCCTGACTAACCTATTTGGTATTAATTATGCTCCTGAAGACAACTGTAACAAATATTACATTTGAAATTAGTATAATGTGATACATTATTGATAGTAAACTGAAACCCCCATATAAGTTATTACCTACCATGTTCTTTGGCAGGGGGCAGAGGCTCTTGTACAATATGACCGAGACCCCTAACTCCTATTACTGGGATTAACCAGACCAATTACACACTGTTAGATTCCCAAGAAATATAATCAGAAGTTTTAAAGTTAAGCTTACATATTTATGTGCTTGATAATCACTTAAACTGTTGATTAAGTGATTTAAGTGTTGATTAAGTGAATTAAGTGAATTAAGTGATTAAGTGATAATCAACGAGAAAGTGTTGATTTTTTGGTCTCACTCTTCAAAATATTCATTTAGTAGGTTTGATAGAGTTGTCCCCAAATCTGCATGCTTATTTAAGAACCCATGTGATTATTGATTGTGGTTCATGGACTAGATAGTAAGAGTATTATGGAGGAAGTTACATCCTGTATTATCAACTTGGAAGTTATCCTTCTCTTGGGCTACCAGGGCCAGTGAATATATTTGTCCAAGTCATTCACTTTTTAGTGAAAAAAAGTGACATTTCAAGTATTTCTATCATATCATAGTGAATTAATACAGCTTATATTATTCTTTCCTTACTGTTTTTCCTTCCTGCTTCATGTTTTATCATTCCCCAATACCTGATATCTCCACTTACATAATTCAATTACATTAAATTAATATCAGTCTCAAAAATTCTATTTAATCACCTTCCAATATCTTTTAATTCTTATAACTGATTAATCAGATTAAGGTTTACTTGCCATTCTAATCAGGAAATCTTCCCTCACTCTTGAAGACTTGGCACAGCACTCTCCTAATGTGTCCCATCGCATCTGGAAGAGAGTTTTTGGAACACCTGTTTCACTATATTACAGTTATAAGCTTACTCTCTTCACTTTTCCAACTTGCAAAAATCCATGCATTTTCTACACCCACAGCAATTCACACAGTGAATTGTTCCTGGTAAAAATAGGGTGGCTTTTATTTTTTATTTAATTTATTTTTTATTTTTTAATGAAGTATACTTGATATACAATATTATATTAGTTTCAGGTGTACAAAATAGAGATTCAATATTTTCATAGTTTATACTCCATTTAGAATTATTACAAAATAATGATTATATTTCCCCATGCTGTACAATACATCCTTATTACTTATTTATTTTATACATACTCCTTATTCCATACTCCTATGTCACACCTCCCCTCTTCCCTCTCCCCACTGCTAACCTCTAGTTTGTTCTCTATATCCGTGAGTCTGTTTCTGTTTTGTTATAGACATTTGTTTTCATGGTTTTTAAATAAATGAAAGTTTTATGTTGGTAGTTTCTTTTAGTTTTAAGGTTTACCATTTTTCTGAGATTATTTTTAAAATTTTTTATTTACTTTCCCTGTCTTAGGAATGGCAAACCAGAAGCCATTTAAAACTTCAAAATCTTGTTATATGCTATTTAAATAATTTATTTCTTCCACTGGAAGACAGGTGTTATACTGAATAAAATTTGTAAGTATAATTTTTATATACAGTATGTATTTAATTAGTACTAAAATAAGTGGAAAAATCATAGATTCTCATGCTTTAGACTCCAAGTATAAACGACATAAAAATCAATTAGCTTTTGGCTATCACTGGGTAAGATGTACACTTTTTATGAAGTGGTCTACTATAGATATTTTAAATATTAAATAAGACATTCATATTTAATATTATATTAAAAAGTCTGGTGTAAAATATCTGAAGAACACTCACAAGTTATATAAAATTCTGTCAATTTTTCAGGTAGTCATAAGTTATTAACATTTTACTTGTTTAATTTTTCATTTTTCCCTGAACTTTTAAAGAAAAATGACAATAACAATGAAAATTTCTGTGCTAGGAAGAGAGTGATAACCTACAATCTGCTTTATTTGTCCTTACTAATAAATTATTTGACATTAGGTGAGAGACATATTCACAGAAATTCTTCTTAACTCATCATCAATGTCTAATCACTTAGCTATTGTAAGTGAGAGCAAGTGATTTTTCTTAGTTTATATGTGAGAAAAAGTATGAGCAATGAAATTAGAACAGTAACAAAAGTTAAAAAAAAAACAAAATTATAAATCTCCATCAGATTTCAACTATGTTTGTATTTAGTCCATTAATCCCCTCTTAATTTCTGTGGTGTGTATATGCAGAAAACTCTTTTATTTTGAATCTGCAATGACTGCTCAATGGAAAGCACAATCTGTGTGTGTGGATGCTTCCCTCAGAGGGTGAGCAAGGTTTAATATTTTGAACATCACAGAAATTATTCTCAGAGAATGTCATCATCTATTATTAACTAATATAGTTCATGGATTCATCAGTTCATCAGGAATTAATGTGGACCTGTTATGTTCCAAGTACACTACATGATGAAGTAGAACAAACCATTTTAATGAACAGTTCAAGCTGGAAATTTGGTTTCCTAAGGACAGATGATTATTTATCTTTCCACAGATGACCTATTACATGAGATAAATATTTGTTTTAATTCTTACCATAATTTCCTGTGTAAAGGTGATAACATAGTATAACAATGAATAATTTAGATCAGCATCTTGAAAATGTTAAAAAAAATATGTCCCACTTAGTATGGAATGACTTTTTTGACCTGAGAGTCACTCAAACTAAACTCCTTTTCTTTATTTTAAAATGGATAAAACACTGATATTGATCTGCTTGCTATCAATTAGTGTGAAGGAGGTAGCCTGCTATGTTCTCTATTTAGTGCAGACCACAGTATCAGATATAAATAATGTAAAACATTGTAATTATTGTGGTTAAGAGTATCTATGACTATTTGGATTAAAACCTGAGAGTTTGTGTTGAGAGTGGTAATAATTTATCTGTATTAATGAAAATGTGTGAAAATGGTAGTGATGCCTCTTGTTGAGGATTCAATGAGTCGAGTGGTTTGGGAATATGTATCATTCTAAGTAATACAATGCTTCTAGTTATATCAAATTGTTTAAGAAAATGAAAAGCCTGTATAATAGTAAAAGTCAAAAAGTTCCCCCATTAAATTAGGTTAATTTCTAGAAAAGTATGAGCCTTTCTTTCAAAAAATTTCTCTTAAAAATATATATACTTTGCATCTTAAATTGGGTAGGAGGTATTTTTATTGGAGAAGTATTTTAAAGAAATTTTCATTTTTATAATTACCATGAAATGTATCTGCTGTTCTGGGGGAGATATGTGTAATTGCACAGGCATAAATGGGAGATGCTATCAAGGCATAGCTATTCTATGCAGTGTTAAGATATTTGCAATGAAACTGAAATATAATATACTTTATTAGGATTCTCCAGTTAAACAGAACCAATAAGCTGTGTACATACAGAGAAAGAGATTGATTATAAGGTATTGGCTCAAGAGTTTATGGAAGCTGGCAATTCCTAATCTGTAGTATGACCCTGTAGGCTCTAGATCCAGGAGAGCTGATGGTGTAATTGCAGCCAAAGACCAGCCGCCTGGAGACCCAGGGAAGCCCATGGTGCAGTTCTAGTTGGAAGATAAGCAGGCAGAGATCCAGGAGAGAGAGATGGTATAGATGAAGTCCAAAGGCAGTCTCCAGGAAAATTCCCTCCTGCTTGGGAAGACTGATCTTTTTGTTATATTCGGGACTTCAACTGTTTGGATGAGGTTCACCCACATTATGGAGGATAATCTTCCTTTTTCAAAGTTCACCAATTAAATATTGATCTTCTAGTTGATATATAAAATCAACCATCATATATACTTACTAATAGTTTCCAAATATGGATTTATATATATATACATATATTATTTTATAAGTATTCTTATATTCTTTCTGATTATTTTGGTTATTGTTTATATGTACTATTTTTAAAGTTCCTAAGGTTCACTCTAATGGAATGACATGAATTGCAGCTGGAACATGTTGCGGTCATCAAGCATGGATGGTGTTACAGACAGTGGACAGACAAGAAAAGATCCAGCATTGCCTATATAATTATATATTTTATTGTTTTTAAGCAAACATCAGTGTGTGAGTGTGTGTGAGTATCTATGTGTTAGTGTGTGTGTGTAGAGGTAGAGTGTGAGGTATAATTCTCAAGGATTCAAATAATGTTGTGCATAATGTATGAACTCCAAAAAATCACTTTAGAGGCTTTAGAGGAAAAAACCGACATCATAATTCCAATGACAAAAACTAAAAGTATATTTGAAGGAAATAATGCAAATCATGAAAAATTAGGAAAGCATTATTTCTGTGAATGCATAGGAAGGTTGAGAGAAGGAAGCTAGAGAAGCTAGAAGTAAAATATTTCACATAAATGTAGGTCAAACCAGAAATTTTTAAGTGAATTCTTCAATGCTTGATAGGCTCACAAGGTCACTGGCTAGATATTGAGTACTTGGTGATCTCTAAAATAAATATATAATAGTGGAAACACTACCAAATATGTTGTTTTAGGTTAATTAAAATTATCACTCTATGTGGCATATATACATTTTCTTAAAAATAAACACACTGTAAGTAATTAACATATTATGTGTGCTCTGTGCCTTTTGTTATAGATTTTCTTATTGTTCCTTCTAAATGACATATAGAGGAACCAAAGAGTAGAATGTCCCAGATCAAAACACAGGAAAGAGGTCTATAAACTGGGAAGTCCTTTTGGTGTTATGTGCAACTTGGAAAAATAATTTAAAAGACGGAGAAACTACACTACTTACTTAGAAGACAAAGATCAATGAAAAGTATTTCAATTGCCCTTACTCAAAGGAATTAAGAAAGACACTAGGAAAGGGCTGCAGATAGAAGTAGTCTGATTTTAAAGTACACTGTTGTTTACTTTTGACAAACTTTATGCAGCACTTTTTTCTTCTTCTTAAAAAAAACTGCATATAGAAGAGTGTGTTTTCCAGTGCATCTGTGATAGATAAAATATTGCTCTTAATTCTTCACTCCGCAGGAAACAGGAATGATTATGCATACTATGTAATATAGCTCTGCCTCCTAGTAGAGGTTGCAAAATCTGCATCCCTGACAAACTGACATTGGGTTTTGCCATGTGAGATGACTGGACCAATCAAATGTTACTGGACCAACTGGAACAAAGTCTTCAAATGTGATTGCTAGGTTTTCCCCATCTCTTATGCCTCTACCATTTACTATGAGAAGAGCCCACCCTGGGTCACTGCTGGTCCAAGGAGAATGGAAAGAACCCGAAGCAGATGTGAACTTGACCAACAGCCTGAAATTGAGCTGCTCTGTTGCATCTACAGAGCCATGAACAAAATGGATGTTTATTGTTGTAAATCACTGAGATTTGGAGGATTATTTGTCACATACCATTATCACAGCAATAATGGGTATACTTCAAGGGGAAAGATTGGTATTGGTCTATGCAAGACACCTTTTAAAAGTTCTTCTCTTGAGATATAATTGACATATGACATTATATTAGTTTCAGGTGTAAAATATAATGACTTAATATTTGTATATATTGAGAAATGATCACCACAATAAGTCTAGTTAACATCTATCACCACACATAGTTAGAATTTTTTCTTGTGATGAGAACTTTTAATATCTACTTTCTTAGCAACTTTCAAATATACAATATAGTATTATTAACTATAGTCACTATAATGTATGCTACACCACATGACATTTATTTTATAACTGGAAGTTTGTAATTTTTGAACCCTTCACCCAACAGCTCTCTTATTCTATTATGTTTGTGTTCCCTTTTGTCTCTATTCCTCTCTCCTAAGTACCTATGGTAGATGGACATTCATATTTAAGGCACATTCCAAATTGAAGAAGCTGTGTCTCCTGGCTTTTCATGGAAGAAGGAACAGATGACTTTGACTATGTCTTTTCCTTTTCTAAAAAGGAGTGAGTTTGGCAATAAAAAAGCTCATGACACAGTCTTACCATATCCAAAAATTACCCTTAAATGTCTTCTCTTTTACTCCTCCGTGAGGACATGGCACTCCCACACCCAACGTCTCTTACCCGAAATGTGTATGCAGCACAGAGACTTGTATGCATCTGTCTGACAATGATAATAAGAATACTTTCAAATAAAAACATAAAATTACATGACTAAAATGAAGCCAAGAGTCTCAGCCACAAGCAAAGGGGAATTATTGCAAGAATTAGGAAATAAAACATCTACTTTAGCAGCAAAAGTCTGTGAGGGTGGGGAGGAAAAGACATCCTGAGAGAGCTGGTAACTGAACCAGGTCATTCACAAGCACGATGAAAGGATCAGGAGGGGCAGGCAAAGGATGGAGCCAAGGTTCTCTGGATGGTCTGCACTGGGACACCTCCTCTGGAGCTCTTTTGGGTATCTGCTAAAAACAGACAGACATTCTCTGGGCCTTTTTATGGCATCGCCAGCTGGCAGCAAGCAGACAGCATGGAGCCACCCATCACCAATCAGTCTTTGCCACCACAGATCTTCAGCAGAATCTTCTGGTAATCCCCTGAAATATTTCCCAAGGTGTCATGGTAAAGCGACTTGCCATACAGCCACATATACTCCAGTCTGATCCAGGAGGTCGATTTTGCTGCGAGACTCCAGGATACGAATCAGGGTACGGTCCTTTGTTTCTGCTCTGCTCATGGCCTTGTTGAGCATTTCAGCAAAGAAAGCTGGAGTATTCTTGAGACATTCCACCACGGGCAGCATTCCCTGCCCCAGGTCCCCGGACATCTCTTGACAGATGCTCTTTTCACTGTTCCACCTGTTTGACATTAGCTGATATTTATTGAAATCATCCAGAAGTGTATGTGATGGTGCCTTGGTTTCCAGATGGGGGTGGGGGCATGCCAGGGGGGACAGGTGCAGCCTGGGTACCTGGGTAGCCTGACACTGGGGCTCCTGGGAATGGGTTTCCTCCAGCGGGAGGGTAGGTTCCATATGGAGGAATGGGCTGCTGGATGGTAGTGGGGTGCCCAAAACCCCCAGGGAAGACCAGAGGGTCCCAGGGTACAGGTTTGGCAGGTTGGTTCCTCAGAACAGCCCAGACCTGCTGGCCGCCTTTCAGAACAAGTAGTCCTGGTTGAACTGCCCTGAATAGTTAACCAGAGTTATCCAGCCAGATGCCGGGCATGTTCAGAGGGATGTAACCCCGCTGACACAGGCACTCCACCTGGGGGAGCTGGGGAGTAGCTGCGGTGGGCGGGCGACAGCCTGGGTAATCCATGGCTAGATCTGGCCACCGACCACAAGAACAGTAGGCTGCGAGGGACAAAACAGGACACAGGCAGGAGCAGCTACCTCTGCTGGCATCCAGGGCAGGGCACCTTAGATCTAGGGACACTTGGGCCACTCAAGTGAGGGCAGGACATTTTATGTCCTCCCCTTGACTCCATGAGGAGCAGAACATTTACTTGCAAATCATCACCTAAATCTTCCATATCCTTTGCTTTCTAAATGTTTAGTGGATAAAGATTTTCCCCACTAAGGGAGGAATGTGTACTTCAGTGACTAATCCCATTTTTAAAAAATTCCTTGACCGATACATTAGATTGTGAAAATTCAGGAAACTCACTCTTAGCAAAGTTACATTTGACTTATCTGGAAAGTAAGATGTGCAATGGAATAATAGGTGGAATACTGAGACTAGATTTTGTTGGTAATATATTTGATATTTAATGATAGTATTATGCTAAGATTTCCATATGTCTGTTTTCAGGAAAAGTTATAATGAAGGAAATATGGGCAATGAAAAAGGTCATATTTGTTACGTGCATTAAATAATTGGCCTATACCAGTAGGGTAGAACTAAGGCCTCAGTTCTAGATAAAGAGCAGCTTTGAATAAGGTGAATCCATTCACTGGTTGAAATGTTTCGCTGTATTATTATAAGTAGTCTCTACTGCACATGTATGAAGCTAGTATTTAAAAAACAAAACAACCATCCTTATGTTTATAAGGCACAACAACTTATTTTGTTTTTCTTTGTAGCTTCAGATGTTACCTGATATAATCATGGTTTAGAGTTAAGGAAAATCAAGAAAGAAAAAGCTTTTATTTTTTTACCAAGAGATAAATAAACCTTTCGACTGCACAATTCATGTTTTGGCATAACATTTATTAATATGTCACAGACAATTTAGCTCAGTTTTGCCTTAGATTAATCACATGGTAGTATTGATAACTCGTAGTCTGTCAAAACTCTTTAAAAATTCAATAATATTTTATAATCAGGTGATAGAAAAGATATAATGCTTATGACACTGACATTAAAATTTTCTCCTTTATTTCTAAATACTTTTGAGTATTTATATGAAAGAAAAGTTATCAAAAGTTATAAAAAAAACCTTTTTTATTAACTTCAGAAATTATTGATCACATAATCTTATTTTCTAAATCAAGTTGGAATAGTGAAGGCAAATTTAAAGCATACTTTCCTGAGAATTTTCTCTAAAAGAGAATAGCATTTTTTAAGGACACCACAATTAAGCAAAATATTTTATTTTTCTTGCTAATGGGATTTTCTTTTAAAATGTAGTTAAGGAAATTCATCAGAACATATTCAATATTCTTATTCCTATTTCTAAATATGCCTTTAAATTTTGTATCACTCATCATTTTTATTTTGAATATTAACATGATTAAAATTGGCATTTTCTCTTGGGATATAATATACATCATAGTGACTATAGTTAATAATACTATATTATACACCTGAAAGTTGCTAAGAAAGATCTTAAATGTTCTCACCACAGAAAAGAAATGGTAATTAAGTAACTTGATGTAGGTTTTAGCTAACACTATGGTAGTAATGATTTTGCAATATATAAATGCATTAAATAAACACATTGTACACCTTAAACTTGCACAATGTTATATATCAATTGTATCTAAATAAAACTGGAAAAAAATTGGAATTCTCATAAAAATAAATGAAAATATCTAAGGGAAAGACAAGTGTTGGATTTTACTATTAAAAAAAAACCCTCTATAGGACTTCTTCCAATGTCTGCACATATGTACAAATGGCATAGCACAAAAGCACCAGAGGTACCTAGTACCATAAACAGAATATGCTCAGATATTTAGAACCAACTGTACCACAGTTTGTCCATCTAAAGACCCAATTCTATGAAGTGGTATTTTTAGTAAGTAGAATATTCCTCTCACACACACACCAAAGATGTCTACATTCTAATCTCTAAAACCTGTGAACATATCCCTTACATAGATAGAGAGACCTAGCAAATGTGATTATGTGAAGACTGCAGTGGGAAGATTATCCTGGATTATCAGTGTAGGGCCAGTGTAATCCAAAGCATCCTTACAAAAGAAAGTCAGGAGGGTAGGAGTCAGAAAAAAGGAAGAAGCAGAGGTCAGAATGATGTGGGGCCATGAGCCAAAGAATGTAGGCAGCCTCTAGAAGCTAGATAATGCAGGGAAATGGATTCTTCCCTAGAGTATCCAGAAGGAACATAACCCTGCCAACCCCTTGATTTTAAAAGTTTTAAACTCCAGAACTGTAAAATTGTAAATGTGTGTTATTTTAAGCCACTAATTTTGTGACAGTTTATTAAAGCAGTGATACAAAACAAATAGACTGTTAAAGAATAAGAAGGTAATATAAATATTAGAGCCATATATAAAGGACAGGAAACAATTATTATTCCTTATTCTAAAAGGTATTCATTTCAAGAAATATTATTAGCTATGTTGGGAATCAAAATTTTCCCCATATATTTACTGTTTCAAGCAACGTCTACTTTTGATCCCAGTTTAAGTCTTCAGAAAGTATTTACAATGGCTTTCCAGTTTTGTTTTGTTTTGTTTTTTCTATCAATAGATGGTGTCTACTTCCCCATTCAGTGAATGCTGCTTTGGCTAATAGGGATGTGGTGTAACTCTTTTCCATGAAAACCTGCTCGAGTCAGCCTAGTAGAGGCATGGAATAGAGAAGAGAAATTGCAACTGAGACAAACCTAAGCCAGTTATCTACTAGCCAACCCACCCAAAGACTATAGATGTATGAGGACTCTGAGTTGAAATCAACCAAAACCAGAAGAATGAATCCAAGTAATCACAGATTAAATTGCCAATTCACAGAATCCTGAGTAAAATAATCATTGTTTTAACCCACAAGTAATCACCATAGTTTGTTACAAAGCAGTAACCAACTGATGCACTTTTTATTATGAAAACCATGAGATTCAAACAGTCAAGATTCCAAGATGACTGAGGAAAGAGTTCAGCTTCCAAGGATGGCATATTCCCAATGCCTAGCATAAATGTGGTCCCCATGTGCTACTGGATGTAAAACAGAATTTATTGTGAGAAATCAGCTTTCATATGAAATGCCAGGTATGTTTGTTATAGTACAGCCTATCCTACCTCTACTTTTAAGGGTGTAGATATAGTTACAGGTTTAATTTATCATAAATATACTATGATAAGGATGGCCAGCATTTGCCGGAATCTTACTGTTTGTCAAGCACTATTCTAAGGTCTTCCTTTGCATGTTTAGTGCCCTCAAAATCCATATGAGTTATGTGTCATGATCATTTTTACTTTAAAGACACAAACCCTGAAGTACAGAAGTGTAAGTAAACTGCCTATTACTTGGCTTGTAATTGCTAGGGCCAATAATTGATGAGTTTTTAAAAATCTGATCAAGTTACCACAATGTCAGTCTCAAAAACAAAAGAAAATGAACAAATAAAACCAAGCTGGGTTCTAATCTTTTTTGCTTACAGTCAGTTCCATACACAATAACCACACTCAAAATTGTGTATCAGTTATCATTTACAAGCTTAAGTTACATCTTTCTAACCCTCCCTTTTTTTTTTAACTTCCTGGCAATTATTTGGAAGTCCTGTTGGGCTTCAGTGAGAAGACTATACTTGCTGTGGATTGTATCTTGCCCCCAAAAGACATGTTCAATTTTTAATCTTCAGTATGTGATTTTATTTGGAAATAGGGTCATTGCAGATATAATTAAGATGTAAATTAGAAGAGGTCCTAAGACTCAGGATTGGCCATAAATTCAATCACTGATGTCCTTATAAGAAGAGACAAAGATATACAGACACACAAGGATAATGACATGTGGAAATGGGGGCAGATAGCAGTGATGCATCTGCCTGCTAAGGATTGTCATCCAACGCCAGAGCTGGGAGAGAGGCATGGGAACATATTATCCCTCAGAGCTACCAGAAGAAATCAATCTTGCTGACACTTTGTTGATTTCAGAGTTCTAGCCTCTAGAACTGTGGAAGAAGAAAATTTGTTGTAAACCACTCAGTTTGTGGTACTTTGTTACAGCAGCCATAGGAAATTAGTACAATACCCTTGACCTAAACTTTGCCATGAATATTTTTACTCATTAAGCACTTTTACTTAGCATTAGCCGTTGAACAAATCTTTGCAATTCAGGCATATATTAGAGTGAAATATTTTTCATTCAAAGCTCACTTAAGTCTCATCGCTTACTTTTGGGGCACTAACAACAGTCAGCTATTCTAATCTTGCAAGTCTCTAAATGTTTATCATGTCTTTATTCATTCCCTTTCATTTCTGCTTGCAAATTGCTCCCCCACCCCATTGTTTTTCCCTGAGCTTATTTTTTTTTTGGTAATATTTTGTAAGAGGCAGCCGATAGTAACCAGCATTTTTTCTACCTAAACTTCTTTTTTCCAATATTTATCCCTAAAGTTTTAGGTTCAGTAGGTATACAGGCATATCTCAGAGATACTGCAGGTTTGGCTCCGGACAATAAAATTAGTAAATATTTTGTCACAGCATTACACTAAAACATTTTTCCAGCCTCAATGATAATTTCCCTTGTTGCTTATCCCTCACAGGATGGAAGGGTTGAGAGAGTTCTCTGGGGTCTCTTATAAAGGCACTCAAGAGAGCTCTATTCTCATGACCTAACCACTTCCCAAAGGCCCCGTCCCCTAATATCATCACATTGAGGGTTAGGATTTCAACATATGAATTTTGGAGGCCCACATTCAGTCCACAATAGCCCTGCTAACTGAAAAAGTGCTGGGAAGTATGGACATCCATGTGCCTATGTTGAAATGGGAACATGATATTAGTGAACAATAGTCACATCTACCAAAATATCTCTACATAAGGATACATTTAATTGATATTTCTGATTGACAAAGCAAAATATATGTATACATATAGCTGATTCACTTTGTTATACAGCAGAAACTAACAGAACATTGTAAAGCAATTATACTCCAATAAAGATGTAAAAAATAATAATAATAAAATAAAACTATTGAGAGAAGAAAAAAAACCATCAAATTTTGCACATACCATAAGTATATTTACTTATATGTAAATAAAGCTTGTTTGTAAATCAAGAAAAAAAATTACAGGCATTTAAAAGATAGCAACAGAAATTTTGATTATTTTGTGAATTGATAATGAGGTTTATCAATAGTTTTTCAATATTCTAAATATTTGCTAGTATAGATTATATCTTGGAATTCTGCAATAAGTATTTGCTTTATTAATGAACACTATCCAAACAGGAAATAATATAAAATTGAAAATTACTGTCATATCTAAAATATACAGATATGTGCAATTATTTCACCAAAGATATATCATACAATAAAGTATACATAAGTTTATTATATATATAATAAGATATAATGTAATACATAATACATATATTACTATATATGTTATTTCTCATTCCAGTGTGTGTGTGTGTGTGTGTGTGTGTGTGTGTGTGTGTGTGTGCTCTTCTGAATTTCTTAGAATAAATGGCAACTTTAAGGTGGAATCCAGGAGAAAGATTAGTCAAATACAACAGCATATACTTCCAGATGTCTTGTGCTAAGGGCTGTTGGATGTAACTGCAGCACATAAGGAGCACGGCCAGGGGCTCTATACTTCATTTAGGCTGGATTATATTTACAAAGACCAAACTGAACATCTGAATGATCATAGTGAGTAGAATTTCACTACCTTATCAACATCTGCTCAAAGAAGTTTGCATAGGTACCACACGTGATAACTAGCTGATAATGCTTCAAACACTACAGACATTTTAAACTAGATTTTGTATAATGTTCCCTAACTGAAAGAGCCGTTCTACTTCAACATTCTTTCATTTCAGAGGGAAATTTTACCTCTTCTGTTATTTCGAGGAATCATAATTGTCTAGTAAGGAAAAATATTGTAAAGTTAGTTGAAACTAAGAGAAAAATAGTTTGGTAACAGAAACCAAAGGTATAAATGGAAAAAAAAACACACCTTACATATTAGATGTTCTAATGATGCTTAGCGAAAAGAGACTATTTGTAATTTGGAATTTTAGTGACTAACAGAAATAGTCTAGGCAGTTATTAAATTAAACGTATTCATTTAAATAATTTAGAACCATATTGTTTAAAAAGGGAAAATCTGATTGGCATAAACAGAATTTGATATTGCTGGTTGTATACCATGAAATGATATGTCTCATTTTGTGAAGACATAACCTGAAATTTTTCCATTTTAATAGCCTGATTATTTTACTTTGGGATATTTCGGAAGGGGAAACCATAATTTCTAATTAGAGGAATCAGTTGCTTTCTTTAGTAATTATTTTACCACTTCAACGTGTTTAATTATACAGTAGAACTATACCTAAACTTCCAAAACTTAAACTGTATTTTTGCAGGGCATTTTTTAAAATAGTCACACCTTGCGTATATTAAGCCCCCATATGTGAATAATCTGTTTTAACAAAAGATAAAATGTTATGATGATTCATTCAAATTGTTTCTTAAATATACAAAGATTTCAGTATTTTATTTATTTATATAAGCTTCCTCAGAGCATATATATTTTCATAAAGTGAAAAATAATAGATTAGCAACAATGGAAAAAGTTCATGTGTTAACGTAAGAAATTGTGTATAAATCCTTGTTAATACAGTTGACCCTTGTAAAAGGGGGTTAAAGTGTGCAGGCCCACTTATAGGTGGATATTTTTTAATAGTGAAAAATACAGTATTATGTGGTCCATGCTTGATTAAATCCACCAAAGTGGAGAAACTGCAGATATAGAGGAGTTGACTATAAATTATAGGCAAATTAACTTCTGAGCTGTTTAAGGGTGAAGAGTAATCATTTTTTTCTTTTTTATCTAGGTTATCTCAGTGGTATATAGAAATTGAAAATAATAGAAATGTAGATGGTTTCCTTATTGCTTTGATTTTTTTAAAATATACGAAAACATATTAATAGCTAACATCTATATATTGTAAAATTCAACATTTTAATGGAGCACTTACGCAAAGGACAATCATATATTATAAGAACATTTACAAAATTTGAGTTTCCTTATGTAAAGTTACATTTATACATTGCAGTTATTCTGAAAAAAATATAAAGAAAAAAGAACCCACATCTTGTAAATATTTTGCATGTCTTTCAAATAGAATGTTTGTTTATGAATGTTTATAAATAATACTGTATTTTGAAGTTTTAAAATTTAATGTCATTTTTTGGCTTCATTTATTTTTTTCTAAAGGGATTACCCTTTCTAAACTACTATCTCTATACAGGGAGCACAGTTCAATTTGCCTTAAATGTTCTGACACATAGTTCTTAACCCACCTGGTAATTTAAATCCCAAAACTGACAGTAATGTTTCTACACCTACTCAACACTGTAGGTTACTCATGCACACATTCACTTCTTTCCTTTCTTTCTTTCTTTCTTTCTTTCTTTCTTTCTTTCTTTCTTTCTTTCTTTCTTCTTTCTTTCTTTCTTTTTTTCTTCTAAATTTTGGTAAAATAAACATAACATAAAATGTGCCAACTTAACCATTTTTAATTGTATAGTTCAGTAGTGTTATGTGTATTCACATTGTTGTGAAATCAATCTCCAGAATGTTTTCATTTTGCAAAATTCAAACTCTGTACTCATTAAACAACTCACTATTTCCCCCTTCCTCCAGCTCCTGATATCCACCACTCGACTTTCTGTCTCTATGAACTGGAATACTTTAGGTATCTCATATAAATAGAATCACATTATATTTGTTCTTTTTTGACTGACTTATTTCACTTAACATAATTTCATCAAGATTCATCAATGTTCTAACATGTGTCAAAATGGCTTTCCTTTTATGGTTGAACAGTATTACATTTTATGTATATACTACATTTTGTTTATTCATTTATCTATTGAGAGACATTTGTATTGCCTTTATATTTTGACTATTATGAAACAATATGTATGCTCACATACTTCTAGGTAAGCTGCTATGAACATGAGTGTGCAAATAGATTTTTAGATCCTGGTTTCAATTCTTTGGATATATACCAAGAAGTAGAATTGCTAAACAGTTCTAAAGTACTTTTATTTTCCATTTTTTGGGACACTGCCATGCTGCTTTCCACTGCGGCTGCACCATTTTACCTACCCAACAGTGGACAAGGGTTCTAATTCTTATACATCTTTATCAACATTTATTATTCTCCATTTTTTTTTGATAGTAGTCATCCTAATGCGTGTGAGATGATCTCTCATTTGGTTTTGATCTAATTTGCCTATTCATTAGTAATGTTGAACATCTTTTCATGTGCTTGTTGGATTTCTTGCATTTGGAAATGTCTCATTCCTGCTTCTGATCTCAGAGATGCATGATGCATAAAAATGTTATACATATAAATATAGATGAATGTGATATAATATATATATATTTATTTTCATATATTATATATATACATACATATATACATATATATAGTCAGTCCCAGCTTATTGATAGTGATGTTCTTGGCTAGGAATGCCTGAGGCAGTTACCTGGGTCATATTTACTCATAGAGAATCCTGCAGATGTTCCCCTATCACCATCAGGGCCAATATTGTGGCTGCACCAGCCCTTGTGGTTCTTATTATGGTTGCAGGGTGCACCTAAGCAAAACCATCAGATAACTTTGAAGAACAAAATTTATTATTCAGAAGTCCTGAAGAGTACATGGCATGCTCAAGGGCCACAAAATGAGGTTGAGGGGAGAGAGAAGGAGTGCAAACCTGGGGCTCTACCTTTATTAAGGTCAATGGGAGGAGTGCGTAGGGTTTCCAGGGTTCACTCTTTACTGGCAAATTTAAAGCATAAAAGCTGGAATTAGGACACAGGAAGGTAAAGTAGCATCACTCAGGCTATTAGTTATTTAGATTAACCAGGATTTCTAAATGAGAAACTTCATGGGTGGGTGTGGCTTGGATTCCTATCTAGTTGTTTTTCTAGGAGCTGTGTCATATAGCTGGCAATATATTTATTCGAGATGGATGTCTTTGAATGAATGTTTCTGCAATTTAAAAGCTTAATTTCAGACACTTATGTTACAATCAAAAAGCTTACAGTCAGGCATTACAGTATGGAATAAATTAATTTTAATATCTAAATACACCACAATATGGAATTGGAGAACAGTTTTGAATGCCCAATGAATGTATTTTATTTCATATTTCCAGTATTTTTCTGTTGATGATCTTGAGTTTTCTTCATATGTAAAACACCTCATCTGCATGTAACATTTTATTTTCTGCAGTTGTGTGTCCATTTATTATAACTTTTAAATTCTTGAGGGATAAGCATAATTATTATCTTTCATCTCAATAAATCATGTAGCCAAGGCTTCAGACTTGGAGCTTATTTAATAAATAAAATGTGATAATTATTTATTTCCTTACTGAATTTAAGAAAGGTGATTCCCTCATGCATTATGGAAAGCTATGTCTACCCATCAGGTACTATTTCTCCCAAAACAATGTGACATAATTTTAGCTCTATTTGGAATGAGCTTGGGCCTTTTACCAAGCTTTTCCTAATCACTGGTATCTCACTTCCTCTGCTCAGAAGAGAGGGAAATCTAAAACTATGCCCTTCTTAATGGCTTAACTCCACCTCTCCTGAGGCTGAACATCAGAAAAAAAAAATCATCTCTTCTAATCTTATCTTCCTGTTTTCTCTCTTGATGATATCAAAAAATAACTTAGTCAAGAGACTTGGAAAAAAAAAAAGTTTTACTGTTCTTAAGTACTATGGAATAACTAAATGCCCAAATCCTTGAATATGCTTTTCCTCATTTCATCAATGTAGCTTTTCAAAATCTTGGGTTTTTTGGTACTACATGTAACAGTCTGCAAATTCATATAGAGAGATTTTTACTACTGTTTTATACAAAATTACATTTGTGTATTATAAAACTATTATTTTTAGTCTTTTATAACTGATAGAAAGTTTCATATATTTGTCTTTTGTTATCATAAAAACATCTGCCTTAGTGGAATTTATATTGTTGTCCTATTCTGTAATTCAGAAAAGTGAATTTTATAGAACTAAATGATTTATCCAAGATTTCTCATTTATGTGTGTGTGTGTGTGTGTGTGTGTGTGTGTGTGTGTGTGTGTAGTAACTGGTAGGTCAATAAAACGCTCTCTTACAAGTCCAAGAGAAAACAAAAAGTTCATGTCAATTATGTTTGTGTGTGCATGTATGTGTGTGTGTTGGTTTTCCCCGGGATGTACATACATCATCATGCCGAAATTAAAATGTCTAAAATGTAAAGAAAAAATAAACTGAGGTAAAATTTATAAAATCATACCTCTCAGTTTGAAAAACATTACTCATTTGTATTGTGTGTGCTTGTGTATGTATGAACATTTCTGTGTATGTATGTAAATGTATGTATTGAAATAATCAAGGATATGATTTCCTTCACAATAGTAGGCTTTAGGACTAGTATATAAGACATTTTATTTCTTTTATTAAATTATGTCTGCTGAATAGGATTAAGGAAGCAAACAAAAGAGAAAAAAATTACTTACTGGGCATCAGAAGTTTCTCATTAAAGTTAAAGACACTAATATATTCCCAAGAGTACAATTAAATGTAAAACAAGTCAGTTGTGTATAGCCCAGAGAGTAGTTCATAGGTGAAGACCTGTTTAATAAAATAATGAGAAAGCTGGTCCTATTAGAAATGTCACAGTAACTAGCATGCTTATTTCTCCTACCTCGAACTGTTTGAGTAGATCTAATGGGACAAAATATATCTAGACATCCTTCTGTATTTCTATCTGGAAATTAATGTAAAACAAATCTATAAGTATATTAAGTTTGATATACTAACAGTCTTAGTACCATGCTAAATGTAAATAATGTATACAACTTATATTCGAAGTAATTTTAAAAGTTGAGTTTGTTTACAGTGTATTACATGAAAAATATTGGCATAGTAATGGCACAGATTATCATCAAATAATCTCGACTTTCAATTTATTTTAATAATCCTCTATGAAAAAGATGGTTTAAAATACATTGAACCATTGTTATAAAATAATTGTCTATACCATGAAGGATCATGGGAGTTAAGACTTGAATAATAACCCCATTAATTGTATTAAGATATAATATCTGGACCTCTCACGCTTGATCTATCTATCTTGTTAGTATTTTCTCAGTTCTTCCAAATAACTTTTGTTATAAATCAAGTTGAATTCAATTAAAAATCAGATTATGTTCAGTTAGTTTTCTAACATTATAACATTTTAAAATTAATTTATTTGTAGTTAAATGTTAAATGTATTTTATGTATCAGTATGTTACAAACTAGGGTACAAGAAAAAAATTAAAGCTACTTAAAAAATGTGTGGAAGTGAAGGCAGATTTTCTCAGCTTTAGAGAAAATCATGGAAGGATTCCTCATGAATAATAATTTAATTTATATTATTAATCTGACTCAAAAATATAAGCATGAATATATCATCTATAAGAGGATAGTGCTGAATAATTTTCAACAATGAATCTCCTTAGAGTGGAGCTCTATCTATATGTTAGCTTCTTAAGAAGTATACAATGAAATAACTGTAACTTTGGATGCTACGTTTATATTTTGCTTTTTTAATCATGGCTTACAATTTCAGTTGAAGCTGTTCTAACTACAACTTAATTTTTTTGGACCCATCCTTTTGAAATCTCTACCTGGTGATTTTTTTCTACTTCATCTAGTACCATATGTCATCTCAACTTCCACTTTTCTCTCACACCTTCTTAAATATTTTGCAGTCCAACTTTGGGCCTTACTCTTCCTCAAAAGGTCTTTTGACAAAATTACCCATGACATTCACAATGCAAAATCCAGAAGTTCTAAAGTCCACAACTTACTTGACCTGTTGCCAGTACTTGACACAGTTGATCGCTTCATCCCTCCTGAAAAACTGTCTTTCACTTAATTTTCCAAACACTACTTTTTTGATTTATAACTTATTTCTCTGGTTGATACCTCTCAGAATTCTTTGCTGGATTCTGTTAATTCTCCCAAATTTTAAATTTTGTCAAATCCCTGGGCACAGTCCAAGCTCTTCTTCTATTCCCCACAAAAGCTCTCTCACCAACCTCTTTTAGTAGCAAATATTTGCTGATGACTGACAAATTTGTAGCTTCAGCCAGAATCTCTGGCAGGAAATCCATCCACAATTGTCACTTCCTAATTTAATTTGCATATAAATATTTAATAGCATCAAACACAATATACCCTTCAGTAATTGTTTTGATATTCCCAACTCCGTACTACCCCTTGACCAACTCTGACCACTGTTCATGATATACACTGCAACCACTCTGGCCAAAGCCACCACCATCTCTTTCCTAGAATGTTGACATAACCATTAACTAATCTCCCTGTTTCCACTTTTGCTCTGCCCCAAGAGTATAGTTTCCACACTTTACCCGAGGGATCATTTTAAAATATTTCAGATTTGGTCACCTCTCAGGTCAGAATAATTCAGTGGCTTCTCTCATATTTAGAATAAAGTACAAAATCATTATAATTTATACAAAACCATGTGTAATCTTGAATTTTCCTCCCTGTCATCATCTCTTACAACTACTCTATTTTTCAATGTGTATCATCTACACTGGCATTCTCTTGACTTGCAACCTCAAAAACCTTTTTCCTTAATACTCTTTGGAATTACTGGTGGGGGGGCAGTCTTCAAATACACAATATCGATGTGGTAAAATATTTCAAATCCGTAGTAAGCTGTGTGACAGGGAAAGAGCGACCATTGCAGAGATGTCCTCATCCTTAGAATAGTTTCAATCTTTCTAATTTAATACAAAAAATGAAAACTGAAACAAACAGAAGTTAAATTTTTGTAGAAACACTAGTTGAATGTTAATATCGTCTTATACACTCACAATCATACACACATGCAAAAGCACACACAACACACAAACACCTAAGGAAGTGCTCATCAATTCTTATTTTTCCAAGTGTCTGTATTATATGTATATATTTTAATTTTATCAAATGGATTTTTTCAGCAGTGGTGGATGTCTTCTGTGAACCCTTCCAGATCTTCTCTCCATTATGTTCTGTGCCCTGTATGAGGCTGTCCTATACAACTATGACAAACAGCAATCTGTTTTTCATAAGGGTGGCAATGAGATCTAAATACTTTCCTCTACCAAAGGAGAGATTGTTCTCATTGTTCTCTCTGTCTTTGGGTTCAGGGCACTTGTTCTATGCAATTACTCCATCTTCTTACCCCTCAGGCTTAATATTAGGTATGTTTCACAGCTGTTAATATCCCCAAGTTATTATACAAAGTGTAGTCTCTCGTGGGATCTCTACAACCAATTAATGTCTTTGTAAATAGGCCCTTTATTAAATTGTCCTCAACTTACCCAACTTGAGTGTTTCATTTGTATTTGAATAGAATCTTGACAGAAATACAGCTGTTAAAATGGTTAAATACATTAATTCTTTATATATCTTTGCAAATATTTTACTTTGAGATTTTGCATGTTTTCATAAGTAACATTTATCATAGCATCCACATTAGAACTATGGGACAGGTACTAAATTTACTGCTTTTAAGAGTTTCTCATTTGGGCAGTCCAGAAAGCTGGAACATTTTTAGACTTAGAGGTTGTTTTGTAAACTTGTGTCTGTGGATATATAATTTTGACTGAATATAGGAGGAATAAAGTCTTTGTTTTTGTATTTTCCTCAGCTTGTTATTGATTTAATTAAGAACCAGTTTAAAGACACCATAAAAGTCACATGGCAATCCAAGTGGGATAACTAGCATATTAGTCAACAACTGTTACATATACCTGTCAAAACATCCCCTAATCATGAGTTCTCCTACATTGGGTTCAAAATTAGAACCCAAATGGTCTGTGTAGTCAATGCCATTTGACATTTTCTTAAAGAATTATTATGGATCTACAGGTACTCAAATTATGGAGGTTATGTACTGAGGAATATAAATGGTTAAATCTAAGTCTCGTGTTCCCTTAAATTCTAAATATTAATTGTTGAGTTCTATAGATACTTTTTATTCAGATGATTATATGAGATTTCTCCTTCAATCAGTAATGTGGAAATTTATATTAATATATTTTCTAATAATGAACCAACCTATGCCCACAGTACATTCAACTTGATTGTTTTGCAACTTCTTTGAAATTCTATCTTTAGATGTGTTTGATAAAATTTTGTTTAGGATTTTTGCAAATACATTTAAGAAGTGAGGTTAGCTTATAATTTTCATCTTTTCTATAGTTTTTCAGTATTTTTGGCATTAATATTATAAAAGCCCCATAAATAATTTTCAAAGCAAAGCTTCCTTTTACATTCTCTGAAAATTTTAATGATATTTGAATTTTCTTTTCCCCAAGCACTTAAAAGAATATACCTGTAAAATCACCAGGCTTGCTTTTTGTAACTGTTTTGTTTTGTTTTTCTTTTACTTTTGGTGGGAGCAAGTTTTCAACTAATTCAATGTTAATAATTAAAAATATAGAAATAGACTATTCTCTTCGGAGTCAGGTTTAATATTTTGTATTTTTAGATATTTTTACATTTCCGAATTCATTGGCATGCATGTGCTTATGTTTGTATCTAAATATCCATCACATCTGTAATTATATATCCTGTTTCACTTCCAAAAAATCAGTGTATGTCCATAATACTTTTTAATCAGTAACTAATGACAAGTTCTGAAATATGACCATGTGAGTGTTTGGGAAAGATGGAGTGAAAAATCATAGGTTTTTGAAAGGTCAGAATAATGGGATGTTGGGGCAATTGAACCAAGTATAGTGGTGAAACACAAAGTGCTATATATTTCAATGAGTATGGGGAGCTATAAAAGTGAGGCCACAAAAGACAGAAAGAAGAAGACATGATATGTGGTATAATTTGATTTGGGGCACTTCAAATAAAAGTAATATTGTTTCAAAATATCATCAAGGTGTGACATAGACACATTTCCTTCTTTCAAGCTCTAAGGTCAAATATCTGACACTAGCATTTACACATAGATAACTAAATGTAAATTGATATTTAAATAAAATTTTATATGTATATATAACTTCTCTAACCAATGAAAAGTGTCAAGTTATCAGGAAATCGATTATACTGTATCATCTTTTGAAATTTTAAGTGTTAAGTATATTTTGCAGGGGCCATTACTTAGTCTGCTACTATTAAACATTTTTAAAATTAATGATTGGGGTGATGAACCAGAATGTCTTTATGAAATTTGCTGATGACACCCATTTGGTAGGACAATTAGCACATTTAAAGACTGGATTAAAATTCAAAATGACCTTGATGAGTTGGAGAGGAGCCTGGATATAAACAAGATGAAGTTGATTAAGTTCTTGTAGAGTAATTCATTTAGCCTATTTCACATTTACAGTGGCCAAACCATTATGCAACTATAATCAGAACTTTTAACCAAAATAGTTTGAATGATCTATCTTCATTGCAGTTCAGTAACTGCAAATGTGAAGTCAAGATTTTTGTGCATCCAACTGGCATAAAAACTAAGTTATTAGTTTAATCAAAATGATGTTCCTGCCAGGGTTCTTCAAGGTATGAATGCCAAGGTTTAGATGGAAATATATCTACCAGAAATCACTTAGGACATGACAGTTTTTCTAAATTGATTTTTTTTTTAATCACTGGAGAAGTCAAAACTACCATGTAAGTTGACAAAGGTGTTAAAAAGGAAAATAGTGTTCAACACATGATTACCTGAAATTTGGTAAGTGTTTTTTATATGTTAGTAACGTCATGTTTTGGAGAGAATTTCTATGTCTGAACTGTGGTGTCAAGACTTTGAAAAATGAATTATCTGTGAAAAGTATTTTATGTCTAAGTAAACTAGCTTAAGGAATAGTTATGAATATTTAACAAAATAACTTTAGAATTCAGAAGTAACATTAACATGATTTCTTTAATGGAATTGTTAAAATTATGGGGTCAAGGTCTATAATAAGAATCTCACACAAATTTTCAATTACAAGGAGAGAAAGTTTTCACACAGATCCAGAAATTTTGTCAATACCCTGAAACTCATCCATGATACACTTCCTCTGATCAATATATTCAAGGTTAAGAAACATAAGAATTGTCTTCTCAATATATATGGTTTCAGAGCACTTCTATTTTTTTTTCTAATTAATAGACTTTATTACCTAGAGCAGTTTGAGGTTTATAGAAATATTGAACACAAGTACAGAGAGTTCTCCTCTCAACCACAGTTTCCCCTATTGTTAGCATTTTGAATTAGTATAGTAAATTTGCTACAATTGGGGAGCCAACAGTGATAAATTATTAACTAAAGCTCATACTTTACAGTAAAATTTGCTCTTTGTGTTGGACAGTTTTATGGGTTTTGCCAAATGCATGTCATGTATCCACTGTTACAGTATCATACAGAATTTATTGCCCTAAAAATCTGTACGCAGATATATCCATCTTTCTTTTCCTTTCTCCAATCCCTGGCAACAACTAATCCTTTTGTTGTCTTCATACTTTTGCATTTTTCAGAATGTCATGTAGCTGGAATCATGCAGTATACAGTCTTTTCAAATTGGTTCTTTCACTTAACAATATGCATTTAAGTTTCTTCCATGTCTTTTCATGGCTCAATAGCTCATTTCTCTGTATTCCATTGTATGAATGATCCATAGTTTGCTTATCTATTCACCTATTTAAGGACATCCTGGTTGCTTCCAACTTTTGGCAATTATGAATAATTGCTATAACTTGCGATAGATATCTGTGTTGTTGTTTTTGTTGGACAACACTTTTTGGTAAATATCTAGGAGTACAATTGTTGGAATGCATGGGTAAAACTATGTTTAGATTTGTAAGAAACTGCCAAATTGTCTTTGAAAGTAACTACTGTTTTTCATTTCTGCTTGCAAAGAATGAGAGTTCTCTTTCTCTACATCCTCTCCAGCATTTGATATTGTCATGGTTTTAGATTTTAGCCATGTTAATAGGTGTGAGTGGTATCTCATTTTAATCTGCAATCCCCTAATGATATATGATGTTGAGATTTGCCATCTATATATATTCTTTGGTAGGGAATCTATTAAGGTCTTCTATACACTTCTTAATTGGGTTGTTTGTTTACTTAACTTTGATTTTTAATAGTTATTTGTATTTCTTAAATACAAGTTGTTTATCATATATATATTTTGCAAATATTTGCTCCCAGTGAGTAGCTTATGTTTTCACTCTCTTAGTGGTGTTATTAACAAAGCAGATTTTAAAAAATTTCAATGTAACCTAACAATTTTTTTATTCATTGTGATTTTGGTGTTGTATTTGATAACTCACTGCCATACCCAAGGCCACCTAGGTTTTCTCCTTTGTTATCTTCTATAACTTTTTAATAATTTATATTTTACATTTGTTTCTAATTTCTGGTCTGACATATAAAGAGCTCGGAGATTTTCTCTCCTGTTCTCACAACAAGACCAGAGTTCAAAGAAACTGAAAATCAACAATATTTCTAGAGAGTTACAAAGATTTGAGAAGATGGTGGAGGAGTAAGACGCAGAGATCACCTTCCTCCCCAAAGATACATCAGAAATACATCTACAGGTGGAACTGCTCCTATATATACAACACCTACTGAATGCTGGCACAAGACCTCAGACTTACCAAAAGGCAAGAAACTCCCCACGTACCTGGGTAGGGCAAAAGAAAAAAGAAAAAACAGAGGCAAAAGAATAGGGACAGGACCTGCACCAGTGGGAGGGAGCTGTGAAGGAGGAAATGTTCCCACACACTAGAAGCCCCTTCGCGGTCAGAGACTGCGGGTGGCGGAGGGGGAAGCTTCAGAGCTGCAGAGGAGAGCACGGTAACAGGGGTGCAGAGGGCAAAGCGGAGAGATTCCTGCACAGAGGATCGGTACCGACCGGCACTCACCAGCTCGAGAGGCTTGTCTGCTCACCTACCGGGGCGGGCGGGGGCTGGGAGCTGAGGCTCCGGTTTCGGAGGTCAGATCCCAGGGAGAGGACTAGGGTTGGCGGCGTGAACACAGCCTGAAGGGGCTAGTGCACAACGGCTAGCCGGGAGGGAGTCCGGGAAAAGTCTGGAGCTGCCGAAGAGGCAAGAGACATTTTCTTCCCTCTTTGTTTCCTGGTGCGCGAGGAGAGGGGATTAAGAGCGCTGCTTAATGGAGCTCCAGAGACGAGCGCAAGCCATGGCTATCAGCGCGGAACCCAGAGATGGGCATGAGACGCTAAGGCCACTGCTGCCGCCACTAAGAACCCTCTGTGCAACCACAGGTCACTCTCCACACCTCCCCTCCAGGGAGCAGGTGCAGCCCTCCACTGCCAGGGTCCCGTGATCCAGGAACAACTTCCCTGGGAGAACGCACGGCAGGCCTCAGGCTGATGCAACCTCACGCTGGCCTCTGCTGCCGCAGGCTCGCCCCACATCCGTACCCCTCCCTCCCCCCGGCCTGAGTGAGCCAGAGTTCCCGAATCAGCTGCTCCTTTAACCTCGTCCTGTCTGAGTGCAGAACAGATGCCCTCAGGTGACCTACACACAGAGGCGGGGCCAAATCCAAAGCTGAACCCCGGGAGCTGTGTGAACAAAGAAGAGAAAGGGAAAATTCTCCCAACAGCCTCAAAAGCGGTGGATTAAAGCTCCACAATCAACTTGATGTGCCCTGCATCTGTGGAATAGCTGAATCGACAACGAATCATCCCAAATTGAGGAGGTGGACTTTGGGAGCAAGATATATTATTTTTTCCCATTTTTCTCTTTTTGTGAGTGTGTATGTGTATGCTTCTGTGTGAGATTTTTTCTGTATAGCTTTGCTTTCACCATTTTCCAAGGGTTCTGTCTGTCTGGTTTTTTTTTTTCTTGTTTTTTCTTTCTTTTTTTACTTAAAAATTTTTTTCTTAATAATTATATTTTTAATAACTTTATTTTATTTTATCTTATTTCATTTTATCCTCTATCTTTCTTTCTATTTTTTCTCCTTTTTATTCTGAGCCGTGTGGAGGACAGGCTCTTGGTGCTCCAGGCAGGCATCAGGGCTGTGTCTCTGAGGTGGGAGAGCCAACATCAGGACACTGGTCCACAAGAGACCTCCCAGCTCCACGTAAAATCAAATGGCGAAAATCTCCCAGAGATCTCCGTCTCAACACCAAGACCCAGCTTCACTCAATGACCAGCAAGCTACAGTGCTGGACACCCTATGCCAAAGAACTAGCAAGACAGGACCACAGCCCTATCCATTAGCAGAGAGGCTGCCTAAAATCATAATAAGGCCACAGACACGCCCAAGCACACCACCAGA